>NW_026862643.1:0-22217 GCF_026571515.1 Ruditapes philippinarum
AAAATGTGTGGCAACATTAGAATTAACAGTGGTTTAGAGATGAGATTTTGACAGATTTATAGCAGTTCATCAATCGCCTTACGCCTTTACATTTATGGCTGTTTTCAAATACAAACAGTGAGATAAAAATGCTAAAAGTGCAACAAAAATAATTCTATATCGATAGTTATCTACAAGTTACTTATTAACGAAATGCCTACAAGACACTACTGATAAAAATAAGACATATCTTAACTGAATGAGATACATATACACGTGAACCGACACGCTTTTCTCGGTCCAGTGATTAGAAATTTAGCTCTTAATTATGCAGATATTTTCTAAGAATTAACTCGGAAGTATTCTTACGAGAGCACTTTGGTTCCAATTTATTGGCGGTCTTTGGTAATAATCAAGAACTCCAAAAAGGCTTTATCAACCGTTCACGACATAAAAAGTAATCTTAGAACACAGAACACCCTACAAATATTCTCCATGAGAGATTGCTTATCTTAGACTTCTAAGGTTAAATGCAATATAATACATTCATGCTTATATGTTCCTATACATGACACTTATATTTGTGTTTTCGATAAGTTATAAATGTAATCGGGAAAATGGAAAAGTGCAAAAAAGTGTAAAAGTGCATTATGAATATTCAATAAATACAATTGTGTCGAAGATTGACAACATTTCATATGCGTATTTATAAGTAAACATTGTTTACGAGTATACATAGTGTTATAATTCTGTACTGACCTCTGTGTAATGTAACTCTGTATTTAATGTATGACATGGTGTATGTACAAACATAAAAAAAAAACTTGTTAAACTTTCCGTTCAATAATGTCCTCAAATAGGTGTTTGAGCAGCATATGATGCCTTTCCTTGTTCGAAACCCGACAGGGACTTTGGATTTTTTCATGTAAGGAAGCTATTACTAGCTAGCTAAGGTCGATGGTTCTACTCAGACGCGCGCTCGTGCCTGAAATAAGGCACGGAATTGCACCCGAGGTATCATAATTAAAATCATATGACTTTTACTGTGGCGGTGCGACGTAGAACTCAATCATACAAACTATCATAATATGTTTTACCGGAAAACATATATTTTTAACTGATGCACAATCAAATTGCATTATTTTAAACATACATCATTACTTAATGCTTCATGTTTGATAGATTGTTGAACGAAAATATTATTCTAAAAAAACTCAACCTACCTTTCATTTTTGTATGATCATTTCCTTTTATTTCATCGAGTTTCCTTTTAAATCCTTGGTAAAAAGAATAATATGAATGATGTTTATTTTTCATTAATCTTTGAAAGTAAATTGTTATAAGATTCAACAAATCACAAGTTAAGAGCTGTGGTGACTGTGTGACATGGCATCATAGAAATGTAGCAAACATCATCTTAATAAAACAACGGTACCTAAATGACGCAAGAATAAGTAATTACGTATATCAATTACCTTATATAAAATTGAATTTATAGACAGGCGTTTCAAACAGTGCAAAACCATACTCTGACATTTATGAAGTACTGCATTTAGTCATTAATTGAACTTCGAAATTAAATAAGTATAACGTTTACGTATATCACTGTTCAGGCTATGTAAGTATCTTTACCGGATTCTTATAGAGTGCAGTTAACGATTCGTTCCTTATGTATACTTGAGAAAACTACAAACCATTCATTTCTCGGCTGACATCGCCTGGAATGCGAATTTCTCCGTCAATAAATTTGCTCAGGTTGTGTTTACTACTGTACATTCCATTCGTTGAACTCAATGGTGTTGATACTTAACAAGAAAAATTCACATGTTAGTATTTCAAAATTAGCTATAATACAAGAATTACTATCAGGTGTTTATATCTGATAATTTATGCATCGACCTTGTTTCCATTGAAACCCTCAATATTACAAAGATCAAACATATGATTATGTGAATTAGTCACCAGTTGATAGCGTATTTACATTGTTAGTTAATGAAGTTAAATATTATTTTCCTTAATATACAAGTAGCCGATCTGAGATTTAAAAATATGTTATTCTTAATGAAATGATAAATATCTTTTTGATTGGAAATTTTCAGTGTTTAGTTTTTTATACATGTACATATACATGTATATATATATACATCGTGGTTCGTAGATAATCCAGAGAGGTAGAAGAAAGGCTTAAACAATTTCAAGGAGAGTGGCATTCCATGAACGCATTTAAACACACCGACATGTCATGGTTAGTCATGTTTTTCAAATATGCTATCAACCAGTAAGACACTAATAGAGAAGATGTCACAAAATTTAAACACGTTACAAAGTACCAGCCTTTACATAGATCTACATATAAATAAAAAATACCTTTATGTTCGTGACTTTCTTCGAATATGCTTTTGATATTTTCAAAAGTTTTTGTCATTGGTAGAAATGCCATTTGTTCCAGCAAAGAGCTGATTTCTTCAGAAATATTTTCTTCTGTTGATACCGTCTTCCAGTTTGGATGACAATATGTTTCTGTTATGTTTCCATTTTGTTTCTTTGCAACAATTATAACAGGTTGTTCTGGTGGAAGACACTTTTCAAGTGTCTGAATAAGTCCGTTGTAGTATTGAAATATCAAAACATTTGTCGAGCTAAAAGAATTTAGATAGTGTGTCAAAAACGACTTTGTATTGTCAAATTTACAAGTTAATTTGTCTTGCACACCATGGCTCTTCATTGCAAGTTTATCTGCATTCAGGTCCAGCTTTACTAACCCTTCTTTTTCACAATGATATATCTTCAAAATGTCGTGATGAATTCTTTTAATGCTAGTGTTAGAAAGATGCGATTTTCCAACTGTATATAAAAGTGTTTTTGCCCTATCTAAAATGTCCGATATGCGTTTCATTGCATTATTGTATCGAGGAAAACTGTCCAGAATGAATGTGAAGATGACAACGTCCATAGTTCCTGTGGAGATAGAAATAAAAATCCGATGCATATCATCATCCTTGTATAACAGTGACATCTTCCATGTAAAGCGTTTCAAATTTTGTAGTGTTTTTTTTTATTAAATTGTGTTTTAAAATGCTATATATGTTATCCTTTTATAATTTGTTTTCACAAATGAACAGAAAATATAAAAACAAGCTCTGTTGCTTTTCAAAGACTAACCTAATAAGTTTCAGTTTTGTTTCTATTTTCCGGAAATAAATTCCATATAGTTCAAACTTATCAATCTCGGCAAAGTTGTTTATAAAGGATATCAGATAAATTAATATTCAAGTAGGAATTGAGATTGCTTTCAAAAGCTGTAGTAACTAAAAAATAATAATAAAATATATAGTCTAAAAGTGTACAGCGAAATTGAACTTACAAAAAGCAAGTACCAAAGGATGAAAACTATTCATTAAGTGCTTTATAAAAGTTATTGGAGCTATAAACAGGTTGTGTATATATGTCACAGATTATATACGTTAATGGCAGCTGTGGTTTTCCATAGTTTTATTTAAGCGGAAATATCGTACAGGCCCGTTTTTATTCGGTTGCATTTAGTTTTTATCATATAAGTTTAACTTCCGGTATTGAATCGGTGAAACTCGACAATTTCCGTCACAGATGTACATTGACGAGCTCTACCGTGCAATATTGTGAACACTGGTCACTCTTTCTTTGCTGTACTTGTTCAATTGCTTTCTTTGTTTTATATGTTTCTATGTGAGAGAGATATCCATTTGTTCTTTTAAATATTCTTTACTTCTGCGCACTGTTTGCTTTTCCTGTCCCGCTCACTCTTTACAGTCATCTCATACGAGTCTGACGTATTAAGTAAAACTAGTTAAATTTATTTAACATAAGATATACTGCTTACTTTATATTTCAATTCATATTGAAATAATTTCTAAAGTAAAGATATTCATACAGAAGCTGTTGTAAGATAAAATAATACTTAGATATTGATTGTATTTCTTATTGATGTATTTTTGTAATTTCTTATTCCAAGTCGATTGTGTATATATTGTTATTTCATTGTATTTTGTTTTTATATGTATTGTACTTGTAAGATATATAATTATTTTATTATATTTTTAGACCATTTTTACTTAGGATTTATAAATACATCGAACCTACGCCCATAGTTTGTTTCTGTTCCGCCAAAAATATTTTACTCTACGACACTGGTGGCCAGTGTGGTTTTTGAATTGTCAAAGAGACCGGAAGATTTCAGATCTACGGAGTTAGAAGACGAGATACGTATCTTTTTGGAGTTTCTTGTCCTTACAGAGCCAGAAGTGATGTTCCCACAACGGATACGTAGAGAGGATTAGAATCCCGACGACGTCCTTTAAGGATTGCCGACGTATATCGACGAGAATTATTTTACCACCTATATTTTTTTTGATGCTTTGGAAGGATTTGAAAGGATACAGGAATATATAGAGTGTTTACATAATATTAAATCTGATGCATCAGTGTTTTAAGTCTATCTAGCTAGCAAATTCATTAAGAGGATTAACGCGCGCAAGGAGGAATTATACATCTTTACGGATAACGCGTTCCATAGATTTAACATCTTTACGACGTGTAGAATTAACGAGGAGCCGGGATGACTCACGAACATGGAATGAGGATATGAACAGTGAGCAGAACTTTTTATTATTCTGAATCCCAATTTAACGGGTAATTATATCATTGTGTATAGTCTGAATATTGAGGTATGTGTATTTTTTGTGTTGACATGTAAAACGTAAATTTTTCATATAGGGTTCGAGGTGTTTTTTTTTTAGTAATTACTTGATCAGATATATTTGTCGTTGTAGTCAGTCCCTTATAAAGGGTTTAATTTAAAAGTTAATTCAGCAATTTTTCAAGTATTGGTGTAAAACATTTTTTTACTCGTATGTTAAGATATGTAACATTTGCGGATTGCCGTTATTATACATACATAAATTTTATTTGGTGATAACACCAAGTAACAGCTATTTGTTGTGTACTGCTAGTTGGTGAGCACATATGGAACGCCTGGACTGTCTTATGTGTAGAATGACTGATATACATTGTTAAATGTCATTCTATTGTCTCCGAGATACAATATGCTGGGTCAAAATCCCAATATACTGGGTGGAAATCCAAATGCGCTCAGTTATTAAAGTGTAATGTTGTGTGCTGATTACATTTTATTCAGTCAAGTCAATGTATTGTCGGGTGCACTAGTCGTTCTGTTCAGTTCTTAAAACAAACAGGCATGTGGTAACACAATTATGTTGAGTTAAAAAGATATGTTGTAGGGTGTGACAGTTATTATGTTCGGTTAAAATAGCTCTTCTCATCATGTTCAACCATGAAAATAAAACAGTTGAGTGGTACTATCATTTCGTTTGGCTGCGGCAGTGTATTATTGGGTGTATACTTTTATTATTTTTCAGTTGCAATGACATGCTGTTGGGTGCTTAATTCCTTCTGTTCAGTTCGTGAAATAGAACTGTTGAATAGTACTATCATTATGTTTCAGTTCAGATGATATACTGTCGGTGCAGAGGTCATTCTGTTTAGTTCAGATGATGTACTGTTCGGTGCAGAGGGTCATTAATGTTCAGTAGAGAACACAAAATGTTGTGTGATACCGTTATTATGCTCAGTTCAGATGATATACTGTTTTGGTGCAGAAGTCATTATGTTCAGTAGTGAACACAAAATGTTGTGTGATACCGTCATTATGTTCAGTTCAGATGATATCCTGTTTGGGTGCAAAGGTCATTATGTTCAGTTGTGAACACAAACTGTTGTGTGATACCGTCATTATGTTTAGTTCAGATGATATCCTGTTCGGTGCAGATGTCATTATGTTTCAGTAGTGAACACAAACTGTTGTGGTGATACCGTCATTATGGTGAGTTCAGATGATATACTGTTCGGTGCAGATGTCATTATGTTCAGTAGTGAACACAAACTGTTGTGTGATACCGTCATTATGTTTAGTTCAGATGATATAACTGTTCGGTGCAGATGTCATTATGTTCAGTAGTGAACACAAACTGTTTGTGTGATACCGTCATTATGTTTAGTTCAGATGATATACGTCGGTGCAGATGTCATTATGTTCAGTAGTGAACACAAACTGTTTGTGATACCGTCATTATGTTTTAGTTCAGATGATATACTGTTCGGTGCAGATGTCATTATGTTCAGTAGTGAACACAAACTGTTGTGTGATACCGTCATTATGTTTAGTTCAGATGATATACTGTTCGGTGCAGATGTCATTATGTTCAGTAGTGAACACAAACTGTTGTGTGATACATCATTATGTTTAGTTCAGATGATATCCTGTTCGGTGCAGATGTCATTATGTTCAGTAGTGAACACAAACTGTGGTGTGATACCGTCATTATTATGTTCAGTTCAGATGATATACTGTTCGGTGCACAAGTCATTTGACAATGCGCTGAGTGGTCATACAATTATGTTGGGTTCATTCGGATATCTTCGCGTCAAACAAGATGGCGGGGCGGGAGCAACTAATTTCCATAGGTCACGTCGAGGCTAATGACCACTAAATTGCCAAAACAATTTCCTTCCCCGTAAATACCATCGGGAGCTTAAAGAACGTTATTTCAATAAATTGGACAGATCGTATGGCATATTTAATACCCATTGGGTATTTTTATCAAGTTAATTTTGACTATACTATACTGTTACAGTCATAATGGGCACAGTATATAAAACTTAAAATATGGGTAAGGGTAGCCTGTTCAAGTCACACATGACCACCGTAAATAAAACTTAAAATATATGTGTTGGTAACTCTTTAGACTCACAAGTGGACACATCAAACGAAATTTGAAATATGAAACATAATATACAAGTAAGGCAAACCTATTTGAGTCACACATGGCCACAGTTTATGGAACGTTAAATATAAGTATGGAAACCTGATTTGAGACATACATGACCACAGTAAATGGAACATTATATATAAGTAAGGGTAGCCTAATAAAGTCAAACATGGCCAAAGTATAAAGAAAATTCTTTATAAGTAAGTGAAACCTAATTGAGTCACACATGGCCACAATATATTAGACATACTGTTTAACTCAGGGAAATGTATTTGAGTCTAATTTTATTAGGCTACCCTTACTTATCTTACTTATATATAATGTTCCATATATTTTAGTCATGTGTGACTCAAATAGATTTCCCTTACTTAAACATAATGTTCCATATATTTTGGCCTAGTGTGACTCAATTAGGTTTCCCTTACTTATATAGAATGTTCTTTCATAATGGGGGTATGTGTGACTTTATTGCGCTACCCTTACTTATATTTAATGTTCCATATACTGTGGCCATGTGTGACTCAAATAGGTACGTTTCCCTTACTTAAATATTATGTTCCATTTATTGTGGTTATGTGTGACTCAAATGGGTTACCAACACATATATTTTAAGTTGCATATGCTGTGGCCATATGTGACTTTAATAGGCTACCCTTACTTATATGCTCCATATACTGTGGCCATGTGTGACTCAAATAGGGTTCCCTTACTTGTATATGATGTTTTATATTTTTAAATTTCGTTTGCTGTGTCCATTTGTGACTCTTATAGGTTACCAAACAGATACATTTTAAGTTTTATTTACGGTGGTCATGTGTGACTTTAACAGGCTACCCTTATCCATATTTAAGTTTTATACTGTACCCATTGTAGCATGATGAGTAAACTGTAACATGATACTCTAGGTGCGTACAGCTCCTTTATAATAGAGAGTTTCCCTAGATCTTAGATATACTACCATCACGGACACTGATATGTAAACACATGTATCATATAATATAGTTTAGATAATAAACGTAGTTAGAGCACATATATATTTATGTCGTTCATAAACCCATGACGTAACATGGTGTCAGTAAAACCCATTATGACTGTAACAGTAAAGCATAGTCATGAATTAACTAAATAAAATACCCATTGGGTATTTAAAAGACCAATTTATGAAAATAACGTTCTTAAGCCCCCGATGATATTTACAGGGAAAAAAATTGTTTTGGCAATTTAGTGGTCATTAGCCTCGACGTGACCTATGGAAATTAGTCGCTCCGATCTTGTTGCCCGAAAATATCCGAATGAACCCAACATAATTGTGGTATCACACAACAGTTTGTGTTCACTATTGAACATAATGACCTCTGCACCGAACAGTATATCATCTGAACTGAACATAATGATAGTACCAAAAAACAACTGAACATAACGACCTTTGAACCGAACAATACATTGACTTGACTGAAGAAGATGATATCAGCACACAAGATAATGATAGTACCATTTAAGATAATGATTGTATTATTTAACAGTTCTATTTCACGACTGAACAGAAGAAATAAAGCACCCAACAGCATGTCATTGCAACTGAAAATAATAAAAGTATCACCCAATAATACACTGCCTAAGCCAAACAAAATGATAGTACCACTCAACTGTTTATTTTCATGGTTGAACATGATGAGAAGAGCACCAAACAGCATATTATTATAACCGAACATAATAACTGCAACACCCTACAACATATCTTTCTAACTCAACATAATTGTGTTACTACATGCCTGTTTGTTTTAAGAACTGAACAGAACGACTTATGCACCCGATAATACATTGACTTGACTGAATAAAATACAGTCAGCACATAACATCACACTTCAATAACTGAGCACATTAGGATTTCCACCCAGCATTTTGTATCTCGGACTCAACAGAAAGACATTTAACCAGGTATATCATTCATTATTAACATAAGACAGTCCAGGCGTTCCATAAGCACACCAGGTAACATTGTACTTATATTTTGTTTAGAACTGAATTCGGTTTATTTTAAAGAAGTTATTTCGATTTTGTATACAAAAGCCAGAGATGTAACGTGTACAAAGGTATTAGTTGTTTATTCAGGAATTTGCATATTATATTTGTGTTGTATTTTTATTTCAGTTGTTTCAGAGGACACAGTTTAGGGTCAGTGTTGTGTTATATTGTGATTTATATTTGTGATTAAAACCTCAGGGTTTATAGGCTTTTTTTGCGAAATTCCCTATAGTCTGTATGCTTTGATGGTTGCCAGGTCAATTTGAATTTATTTATTTATCATGAAATTTCAGTCGAGCAGCTGTACCCATGGTTTGATTATGTGTTTATATATTGTGTTTTATTCTCAGTGTTTATATTTGTAGTGTTTTAAAATGGCTACAGGTGGAAAATTACAGATAAAATTAAGAGTTTTACTTCAGGTGCAGAAAAACCTGACAGTGTACCTTTAAATGATATACAAATGTCAGTGTTAGAAGCTTTTAAGAAGTCTGGTGATTATGTGGTTCTAACTAAAGATGAATATAATGTTTTGAAAGGTCAAGGTTCCACCAGTACACCTATTGTTAAATCTTTTCAGAATCCTTTTGATACTTCTACGTTACAGATGACAGATGACAAAAGTTGATGTTAAGTTACAATTCTTTTCAGGTGAAGTGCCTCCATTGAAAGGTGATGTAACTTATGATGTTTGGCGTTATGAGATTAAATATCTTATAACATAATTCTTCTTTGACAGAAAATTTCATTTTACAGATTATTCGTAAATCATTACGAGGTTCAGCCAGACAGGTTCTTATACCATTGGGAGAAAAGGCTTCTTTGTCGGATATTTTAAATAAACTTGATACATTATTTGGGAATGTTTCAACAAATGAAGCTGTCATGCAATCCTTTTACAGTGAATCACATAAGCCCTCAGAGAATGCGACTTCAAATGGTTGTAGGTTAGAGAATTTATAGCAGGTTGCAGTTGAAAGAGGTCATGTCAGCCACTCATTTAGAAATGATATGTTGAAAACTAAATTTTGGACTGGTCTTTATGATCAGACGCTCAAATATTAACTAGTCATAAGTATGATACTATTTCTGATTATAACAGGTTACTGCGAGAAATTAGAGCTGCCGAACAAGAGCTTTTAACATCAGACAAATTAACAAAAGTTCAATGTCAACCTATTTCAGATACAAGGACAAGATGGTTTAAGATCTTTATATAGAGATGGACACTTTGATGACCAAAATACAGTCCCTTGAAAAAGACATCAAAGATAGCAAGAAGCAAGAATCCTTAACTAATGAAAGATCTATTTCAGGTCATAATAGATAATCTTTTTCTGGTAATAGAGGAAACTTTTCAGGTTATAGAAGAAATTATTTAGGATATAATAGAAATTCTTTCAGGTTATAACAGCTGTGTGGCAGCTGTAAAAAGTTGCCCTGTACTTCACTTCAGTGTTCACTTCATGATAACCGCCGTATGAACACATCTGCGGATGTTTCTAAATTCAAAATTTTACTATTTCACGTTTAAATGTTGAATTCTGCTTAAGCCGGTGCTAGGGGGCGTGGACGGTAACTTGCACTTTCCAGTACCGTCCATGAACAGGCTCAATCAAACCGAGCCTGCAACATTTTCAATTTTGCCGTGTTGGGCTTTCTTTAGGGATTCTCTATTTATCTATATTGTTATATTTTTCTGGTCCTTCGGGATCATTAATGCCAGCACTATTAAGTGTTGAGAATTTAGTACCGCTCAAGCCGGTGCTAGGGGGCGTGAGGGATGTTGCTCTATTCATTATCCCTCATGTACAGACTCAATCAAACCGAGTCTGCAATTCTTATGTTCTTTTGTTGTGATTAATGCTTCCGAGGGATCACTTTGTTTCCAGATTTTTAGGGGTAGAGGTTAACAACAGTACAGAAATTATGGTCATCAACAGCATGTTAAAGTTAAGTCAAATAATTCTGACAATTCTTCTTTTAACAGGTCTGACAACACTAAAACTGTTGACCCAAAAGTTTAGACTCATCTGTGGTGGGGCACACTGTGGAAGTCAGGCTGCAACAAGAGCTCCAAATCTATTTATCAGATAGGTTGGTTGGTGAGGTTAATGAGGGCACAGCTAGAATTTGTGGTGTAGACACCAAAGTTTTAGTTGATACAGGTTCAATGGTTACTTTGATTTCAGAGTCTTTTTACAATAGTTTGGAACCAAAACCTGAATTATTAGATATTTCTGATTTTAAATTATATATTGTAGGTGCCAGTGGAAGTAATTCCCCATACAAAGCTTATATTGAGGGTGATGTTTTTATTCCTGATATTTTAGAAAATTGTGTTTTTATTCCTATTTTAGTTGTTCCTGATACATAGTACCGACAGTCAGTACCTGGTGTTAATGTTACCAATGTTTTACAGATCCTATTAAAATAGCTGTAGATGCTATGAAATGTGTCAATTCTATTTCAGTAAAATCTACAAGCAAAACACCAATTGTTGTTCAGCCTTTTCAAGTTACCACTATTTCAGGTTAAGTGAGGAAAAAAGATGGTGTTTGTATTGCTATCACTGAAGCAATTGAGAAACCTCAACTTTCAGGTTTGAATATTTGTCCAAGAAATAGTAAAAAAAGTCCTAAAGAAAGCCCAACAAGGCAAAATTGTAAAATGTTTCAGGCTCGGTTTGATTGAGCCTGTTCATGGACGGTAATGGTAATTGCAAGTTACCGTCCACGCCACCTAGCACCGGCTTAAGCAGAATTCAACATTTAAACACTAATATGGTGATTTTTTGAATTTAGAAACATCCGAAGATGTCAAGAGTTGTTTTCCTTGAAAACGCTGGTACTACATCTAGGATTCCTGTCAGAGTTTGTAACATGACAGCCAAGGTTATTAGAATCAAACCTAATTCTGTATTTTGTTCACTTTCAGAAGTTAAGGTTATGGATTCATGGAAACCTGAAGTTTCAGATCCAAAACCTGAAACAAATACTAATAAATCTTTTCAAGTTTTACAGGATTTAGATATTAAGGTCAACAAAGAAAATAAGAAAAACAAGATCAACAAGGAAAGGCGGCGTTCAATGAACGCAACCCCCATATGACCCAGCAACAAGAACCAACGGCAAGGAGCCCAGGCGGACCCCAAACATAAAAAGGACAGGGCAACGACACGTTAATCATTAAATGATAAATAATTTGTAACTGATTAGGAATTCAAAGAAAATAATAATAGGCCCACAAAGGGGAAGGGGACAGAAGACCGGGGGAAGGGGGGGGTTAATCAAAGAAATAAAAACTAGAGGCAATGGGGAAGATACTTACCGTAGACGAGAAAACAACAAGGGACACAAGCAAAAGTGTCACCAAAACAGTATGAAACAACATAGACATACATCTGATGAACACAGTGGGGCGCCGCCTTGGAACGGTCAGCAGCATAATAATGACTGCTGGGAAGAAAACCTCACTGATGAACAATTGTTTGCGATTGCAGCAAGTTATTGGTAAAAGGAACACATATTTTCAAAATCTTCAACTGATATTGGTAAAACTGAATTGATTAAACACCATATTACCCTTACAGATAACAAAATTCTGGAAACAAAGTGATCCCTCGGAAGCATTAATCACAACAAAATAACATAAGAATTGCAGACTCGGTTTGATTGAGTCTGTACATGAGGGATAATGAATAAGTGCAACATCCCTCACGCCCCCTAGCACCGGCTTGAGCGGTACTCAATTCTCAACACTTTATAGTGCTGGCATCAATGATCCCGAAGGACCAGAAAATATAACAACACTGAAGTGAAGTACGGGGCAACTTTTTACGGCTGCCACACGGCACTTGACACCTGCTGTTGTGAAGTACAAAATTCTGGAAACAAAGTGATCCCTCGGAAGCATTAATCACAACAAAATAACATAAGAATTGCAGACTCGGTTTGATTGAGTCTGTACATGAGGGATAATGAATAAGTGCAACATCCCTCACGCCCCCTAGCACCGGCTTGAGCGGTACTCAATTCTCAACACTTTATAGTGCTGGCATCAATGATCCCGAAGGACCAGAAAATATAACAACACTGAAGTGAAGTACGGGGCAACTTTTTACGGCTGCCACACGGCACTTGACACCTGCTGTTGTGAAGTACAAAATTCTGGAAACAAAGTGATCCCTCGGAAGCATTAATCACAACAAAATAACATAAGAATTGCAGACTCGGTTTGATTGAGTCTGTACATGAGGGATAATGAATAAGTGCAACATCCCTCACGCCCCCTAGCACCGGCTTGAGCGGTACTCAATTCTCAACACTTTATAGTGCTGGCATCAATGATCCCGAAGGACCAGAAAATATAACAACACTGAAGTGTTGTTAAACCATTCAAATTACCATATCGCATAATCACACCTGCTATGTATGAAGAAGTAAGACAACATTTAAAGGAAATGGTAGAATGTGGTGCTATAACTGAAAACCAGTCACCTTACTGTAGTAATGTTGTATTAGTTAGAAAAAAAAGATCATTCTTTGCGTGTTTGTATTGATTTCAGACAGCTGAACAAGCGTACTGTTAAAATATGATAAACAAGATCAACAAGGAAAGGCGGCGTTCAATGAACGCAACCCCCACATGACCCAGCAACAAGAACCAATGGCAAGGAGCCCAGGGGGACCCCAAACAAAAACAGGACAGGGCAAAGACAGAGCACGGACAGGTTAATCATTAAATGATAATTAATTTGTAACTGATTAGGAATTCAAAGAAAATAAAAATAGGCCCACAAAGGGGAAGGGGACATGAGACCGGGGGAGGGGGTGGGGAGTAATCAAAGAAATAAAAACTAGAGGCAATGGGGAAGATACTTACCGTAGACGAGAAAACAACAAGGGACACAAGCAAAAGTGTCACCAAAACAGTATGAAACAACATAAGACATACATCTGAGGAACACAGTGGGGCGCCGCCTTGGAACGGTCAGCAGCATAATAATGACTGCTGGGGAGTTTAAACCGGTTAATGGTGCACCAAACCTCGCTCTTAGCCCCACCATGTTCCTATAAACGAGACAGTGTAAATAAAATCAATCCCCGCCAAGTGAAATTCTAACAGTTGTCATGGTTACAAAAGGTTAAATAAGTAAAACACTAAAATGATCATGTAGAAACATATAAAAGTAAACCCAATGACCATAACAAAAGTACTCAATGTCCTAAAGGAAGACACAGCAACAAGAAAATCACCTACAAGGGCCCGACGAAGCAAGGCAGAAGACGAACATTAAGACAATTCAGTCCCAAAGGGCTTTACGAACTATCCATCATAGAGTCTCCCACTTGGTCCGTCAGATGCAATCAAAAGAGGAAAGCGTAGTGTCCAACTGTAAAAGGGTTGAACACTAAACATGCAGTATGTCTTAAAATAGTAGGGTCATAACCTCTTTTAATAAAAACGTTTAATGATTTTAGTAAAAACAGCAGAAAAATTACCATGACCCAAAATCTTACGAAGTTTGTAAATCACATCGCCATAAAAACCAAGCTGGCTAATCCCTTGTCGCAGAAGAGTTTTTAAAATCACTATTGAATTTGGAAATTAAATCAAAGTTACGATTGTAAAATTTAGTAAAATATTTCCGTAATTTATGATAGCGGTAGCCCTGTTTTAGAAGCTTGCTGGTAATAAAAATATTCCGCTCGTTGAAATCCTTTACGTTGCTACAAGCTCTAGCGAATCTAATTAACTGGGAAACATAAACCCCGTAAGATGTTGCATGGGGTACGTCTCCATCTAAATGTGGATAATTAACTATACAAAAGTCAAAGTCATCTCTTTTATCATAGATTTTCGTGTGAATAGAATTGTTGTTGATAGTAATATGAAGATCCAAAAATGATGTACTAAAATTTGAAGAGTTCGTTTTATTAAGTTGTAGTTCATGCGGATAAATGTCAGACACCATTTGATCAAAATAAGGATTATCTAAATTAAAAATATCATCAAGGTATCTGGAAGTATTATTAAATGCGACTATAACATCTTGTTGTTTATCTTCAGCGAGACTCAACATGAAGTCTCTTTCATAGCAGTACAAAAACAAATCGGCGACCAGGGGTGCACAATTAGTACCCATAGGAATTCCTATGATCTGTTTAAATAGGGTATTACCAAACCTGACATAAATGTTGTCTAAAAGAAAAGAGAGTGCTCTACAAACTTCGTCACAGGTCCACATAGTATAATGTTTTACAATACCGTTAGTAAAAAAGCTTTGTTAGAATTACATGCTAGAAAGGTAACTTTTTCCCGTGCAAAAGTTTTCTGAATTAGGGAAATTAGTTTATCATTGATTAATTTATGTGGCAAAGTTGTATAAAGTGTAGAAAAATCGTATGTACTGACAGTTGAAAGCTTAAAAGTTCTTAATTTTTGAATTTATCCAAGATTTCACCAGAATTTTTAAATTGACCAAAAGAGATGTTTGCCTGTGTTTTCATAGACTTTATCACAATATCTAATTACATGTGTTTTAATGGCAGTCAAACAAGACGTCAATAAAATAGAAAGTTTACTTGTAGTGCAAGAATGTAGAATTGGCAATGAATCTAGCTTTGTAAGGTTTTTTATGTAATTTAGGAATCCAATACATAATAGGAAGTTTAAGTTCTTTTTCATTAATTTGTACTTTAAGATTTGAAATATTAGTAATATGATTGTTTACAATGTCTTTTTCGGAGGCAGAGGTTTTAGAATACGCATTAGTACTATTAAGTTCCTTATGCAAAACGTTAATGTAATGGATTCGTCATACAATTATAATATTATTAGCCGCCTTGTCCGCTGGCACCAAAACAAATTTTGAATGAAAAGCTAGAATATCTTTCTTCAGATGTCTTAAAGTAAGTCTTGTTTTAGGTGGCAAAAGATGTTCATTTCCACGATAAAAATTAATACGTGAATCAATAATTTTAAAGATGTTACGTTTCCATGTAACTAGAGCATTACTATCCGCATTTTCACGGCGACACCATTTGAAAAAAGACTCATACAAATTACCTAGAGTAAATGATTTATTTGATTCTTTAGTAAATACAGAATATTATTCTGAATTAGATTTACGTAGTGGTTATTACCAGGTGGAAATTGCCGAAGAAGATCGAGAAAAAAAGACAGCTTTTAGTGTAGGTTCTTTAGGTTTTTATGAATGTAAAAGAATGGGATTTGGTCTTACCAATGCTCCCAGTACTTTTCAGCGGTTTGTGGGAAACTGTATGGGGGAGTTAAACCTTAAAGAATGTTCAATTTTTTTAGATGATGTCCTCATTTTTTCCAGAACTTTCCAAGAACATATTTCTCGTTTGGAAGCAGTGTTTGGGCGTTTGGAAAAACATGGTGTAAAGCTGAAACCGTCCAAGTGTGATTTTTTTAGTACACGTGTAACTTATCTTGGTTATGATATTTCAGCAGAAGGTATTCATACTGATCCTTCTAAAACAGAACCTTTAAAAACATGGCCTGTTCCTCATAATGTTAAAACATTAGGAACTTTTCTTGGATTGTCAGGGTACTACAGACGTTTTGTTCCTCATTATGCTAAAATAGTTAAACCTTTAAATTACCTTCTTGTAGGACATGCAACTAACAAGGCTTCTATGAAGAGAGGGAAGGCCAAAACTCCATGGATATGGGGAGATGCTCAACAAACTGCTTTTGATAGTATTATTTATAAACTATCCGAACCCCCTGTTTTAGCATATGCTGATTTTACCAAACATTTTATTGTTAATTGTGATGCCTCGACAGAAAGTATTGGCGCACTTCTTTATCAGGAGCAAGATGGACTAGAGCGTGTCATATGTTTTGCCAGCAGATGTTTACGTGCTAGCGAAAGGAATTATCCGGCACATAAGTTAGAGATTTTATGTCTTGAGTGGGCCATAACTGACAAATTCTATGATTATTTGTATAAATATTCTCTTTTAGTCAGGACAGACAACAACCCCTTAACATATGTAACCACCTCAGCAAAGCTGGAAGCTGCAGGTCATCGCTGGTTAGCAGCCTTAACCCATTACTTCATGAGCATTTTGTGAAAACTGGCTGTTTTCATTGAAAAATCTCCCGTTACAAGTTCAAATTGCTATAATACTATAAAAACTGCTTCAACACTAATCAAACTTGGCACAAATGTTGACTAGACCATTGCCCTTGAATCAACATGCTCAGGCTTAAATTTTCTGTTACCATGGCAACGAGGGGACATCTCAAAATTGCCAAAAATCACTATTTTGCGTTGATTTTTTCCATCAAAATTGATTTCAAAGTGCTGCAACTTCTCAATGGATTGAGATAGAGTCAAATGCTTTTCAGTGTTGGTTACACGTTACCTTATGATCAATCTGGGGTCATTTATAGCCTCTCACAAGTCCAAAATTTACTTGGCGATGAGGGGGACTCCGCTACCCTTCAAACCTCCCAAACAGAAGGGGGCACATCCCCCTTCTGGCAACCCCCTGATGTATCTTTTGGTTGGGGGGCCGCGCCGAAAAAATGGTCACTTTTTTAACAAC
Source organism: Ruditapes philippinarum (assembly GCF_026571515.1). Taxonomy (NCBI): domain Eukaryota; kingdom Metazoa; phylum Mollusca; class Bivalvia; order Venerida; family Veneridae; genus Ruditapes; species Ruditapes philippinarum. Next base: position 17,414 of record NW_026862643.1, read on the forward strand.
ATTTCTCAAACAAAAACAAGTGATGGGGGCCTTAATAAGGCATTTATTCACCATTAGAGACAACAAAAAATGGGGGGTGAAAAAGGCGTTAAGGGCGTGTATATCGCGTAATGGGTTAAGTAACTATGATTTTAAAATTATTAACAGGTGTGGAAAATCAAATGCTGATGCTGATGGCTTAAGCAGACGACCTAGAAATCCTGCAAAGATAATTGTTTTATTAGCAAATGTTATTAAGGCAATGTGAAATTCAGCCTTAGTGAAGTTTAATGTACTTCCTTTAGCAGAAAGTGTTGTTATTTCAGGTGATAGTGACCTTGATCTTAACCCTGAACCTATTATTGATTTTACAGATTTTTCAAGTGTTGAGTTTTTACAGGAACAGCAAAAATATCCTGATATTGCTAGATTTTTTTAATATTTTAAACAATTATGTTATTTTAAACCAACAGGAAAGTAAACAAGAGTCCAAGGAAGTACAATTTTATATATGACATATCTTCTCTTTTTATACAGGAGAAAGTCTTTTTTTTGAAAAGTAGAAATAGATGGTAATGAAATTTTTCAATTAGTTTTACAGTTCATTTTAGAGGATTGCCGTGAAAGGTTTACATGATGAGGTTGGTCATCAAGGGCATGATAGGACCCTATGGCTTGTTAAGCAGAGTTTTTTGGCCCCATATGGAACAAGATGTCATTGAAAGGATTCGAACCTGTCCGAATTGTATCAGGAGGGAATCACTAACTAAACCTTCTGCCCATATGGTACCTACACAGATTTATTATCCTATGGCGATTGTCTGTATTGATTATGTATCATTAGAGAAATCTAGTGGTGGATATAAAAATATCCTAGTAATAACTGACCATTTTATTAGGTACGCCCAGGCCATTCCGACCAGAAACCAAACAGCCCACACAAGGTTATGCAGGAGCTGTGTAGGATTGCAGGGGTGGAGAAGTCTCGAACAACACCCTACCACGCTATGGGTAATGGACGAACCGAGCGTTTTAACTCTACCTTACTCTGTATGCTTGGTACTCTGGACTCGGAGGGTAAGAGCAATTGGAAGGACTTTGTCAAGCCTCTTGTTCATGCCTATAATGCAACTAAACATGAATCAACTGGATACTCTCCACATTATTTGATGTTTGGATGGCACCCACGCCTAGCCATTGATGCAGTCTTGGGCATCGATCATCAACAGAAGTCCAAGTCCAGAGAGTCCTATGTTGACAAGTTGAAGAAGAGGATGAAGTTGCCTATTAGACAGCCCAAAAAACCTCCATCCAACAAGGACAGAGACACAAGTCCTACTATGATGCTAAGGTAAGACATACCAGGTTAGAGGTTGGTGATACAGTCCTCATCAGGAACGTTGCCCCTAAAGGTAAGTAAAACGACGAGTGGGAGAAGGAACCTTACATCATAGTAGGCATCCCCAATGAAGACATTCAAGACTACAAACTGAAGAAAGAAGCTGGCAAGGGAAACAAGAAGACTCTTCATAGAAACTTCCTTCTTCATCTGATGCCTATACCGTACACTTACGATGAGACACAGAGTGAAAAGCAGGTTTCTGAGCCAAAAACCATATCAGAAAAGAGGGAACAGACTAGAAGTTGTACCAGAGCAAGAGTCAGACTCAGACTGCAGCACAGGAAGTGAAACTCCTGGATACATCTTTCCACATAGAAGACTAGCATCTAAGCCCCGTGTACTTAGACCAGTGCAGCCAATAAACAATCCACATGTTGTTTTTGAGAATCAGTTGTTATCTACTGGTGGAGAGATGTCATTTTTGTCAAGGAATTTAAGCAGTCAACATGTTTCTCCAAATTTACATTTTAGAGATAATTTTTCTGTTGATAACCTTAATTAGGTGGAAACCAATCTAGTAGTTCCCATAATAATGCTATTTCATCAATTAGTAATTTGAATAATGTTTCTAATCGTAACAATTTTTCTCTTGTTACAGATGACCCCAGTATTGTTCGAAGGTCATCAAGAGTTAGAAAACCACCAGATACGTATGGTGAGTGGGTTAGACCCATCACAGCATATATTGATCATTTTCAAAATCATGACATTTTGTATCCTCAATCTTTTGCAGATCAGAGGAGAATGTCACATAATAGATATGACTTTTGGTTTTCATATAAATGATTGAAATATCTTATTTCAGTTTTGATGTATATGTATTTTGTTTACTGAGCTTAATTTCTGTGTTTTACATTACAGGATAGTTATAAAGTTTCAGTTTAAACATGAAATCTATATCAGAAATCATAATTATTTCTGTGTGTGTAATTTACATTTCAGATTTTCGAGAGAGTACAAGTAAATGAAATAATTATATTGTATTTCGAAATGTTTAAGGAAATGCCTTTGTTTTAATTATTCATATTTAATGCATTTCTTGTTGACATTTTATATGAATTTTGTGTCCGAAAATGTTATATTTATCTTTTCAGAAAATATGGTGCAGTACCTTTAATGTTGATATATTTAGTGTTGTACCATTAACATGCTAAATGTCATTATGTGCCTTTAATGTACCATTACTCTTGAAGTTAAAGTTCCTGTAACACAATTTTTCCATGGTTTTATTTCATAAATATTATGTTCAAATTAAGATTTGTCATTATTGTAAGTTCCAATAAGCATTATTTATAGAGATATTACCGAATTTAACATTTCATGTAAATAAAGGGAGGTAAAAATAAATTAATTTTCAATAAATTTTAAGTCAAATTTTCCAATAAGAAATGATTGCATATAATTTATTGATTAAATATAATGTGCACAAATATTTGCAGTACACATTTTACATATTCTTCGATGTTTGAAAATTGTTTTTTTTTTGCATAATTATATACATATATAAATATTTGCAAGTGTGGTATACACACAGTAACAATATCGATCACAAAATATACCGGATCTTTAAATTTTAACTTCATGTTATTCATATATATCTTATTCAGTATACATAAATGAGATAGAGTATATGTTTTTAAATGTGTTTTATTATAGGTTGATTCAAAATGGAAAATGATTGTTGATATTTTAATTTTCAGCAGATGTTTTTTCACAATTGTTTATTGATTAAAATTTAGAAATGTTCAGTATCTTAACTTCAGTAATTGTTTTGGAAAATTTTGGCTTAAAATTCAAAATTCATTTCAATTTAGTTGTTAAATAAATATTGCTGTATTTACTTAAATATATTTAAGTAGGTTAGTTAGTATAAATTTAAATGTATTTTTTTAACTTGTTGATTGGATTCTGTTGTTTAATTGGTGTAGGAAAATGTCAGAAGCTATTTACTCCTACCAGGGGTGAATGTCACAGATTGAAATTATACGTTAATGGCAGCTGTGGCTTTCCATAGTTTTATCTAAGCGGAAACATCGTACACGCGCGTTTTAATTCGGTTGCGTTTAGTTTTTATCGTATAATTTTAACTTCCGGTATTAAATCGGTGAAACTAGACGATTTCCGTCACTGATGTACATTGACGAGCTCACCCGTGCAATATCGTGAACACTGGTCACTCGTTCTTTGTTGTACTTGTCCAATTGTTTTGTTTGTTGTATATGTTTTTATGTGAGAGAGATATTCATTGGTTCTTTTAAATATTCTTTACTTCTGCGCACTGTTTGCTTTTCCTGTCCCACTCACTCTTTACAGTCATCTCTTACGAGTCTGACGTATTTAGTAAAACTAGTTAAATTTATTTAACATAAGACATACTGCTTACTTTATATTTCAATTCATATTGAAATAATTTCTAAAGTAAAGACCTTCATACAGACGTTGTGGTAAGAAATAATATTAAAACTAAGATATTGATTGTATTTCTTTTTGACGTATTTTTGTAATTTCTTTTTCTGCGTCGACTGTGTATATATTGTTATTTCATTGTATTTTGTTTTTACATGTATTGTACTTGTTAGATATATAATTATTTTATTATATTTTTAGACCATTTTTATTTGGGATTGATAAATACATCGAACCTACGCCCAGAGTTTGTTTCTGTTCTACCAGAAATATTTTACCCTGCGACACATATTTTGCGATTTGACAAGTGACAATCCAGGACGATTTTGTATGCTCATTTATTGATGTTCACAAAGCAAGACAAAATATTTTTCTGTCAAAACTGTATAAATGGATTAATTTGCATGTTCAAATAAATACGAAAGCCTAATAGTGTCAAATAAAATAAAAAAATAAAAATGCAAAGGCGTTATAACGCGAATAAAGGCGTGATAACGCGAAAAAAGGCTTTATAACGCGAATCAAAAGGCGTAGTAACGCCTTTATTCGCGTTATAACGCGAATCTAAAGGCGTAATAACGCGAATAAAGGCGTTATAACGCGAATCAAAAGGCGTAGTAACGCCTTTATTCGCGTTAAAACGCGAATCAAAAGGCGTTATAACGCAAAAGAAGGCGTAATAACGCAAAAAAAGCGTTATAACGCGAATCAAAAGGCGTAGTAACGCCTTTATTCGCGTTATAACGCGAATCAAAAGGCATTATAGCGCGGAATAAAGGCGTTATAACGCGAATCAAAAGGCGTAGTAACGCCTTTGTTCGCGTTACAACGCGAATCAAATTGCGTAATAACGCAAATAAAGGCGTTATGACGCGAATCAAAAGGCATAATAACGCGAATAAAGGCGTAATAACGCGAATCAAAAGGCGTAATAATGCGAATAAAGGCGTGATAACGCAAATCAAAAGGCGTAGTATCGCGAATAAAGGCGTTAGTAACGCGAACCAAAAGGCGTAA
>NW_026862644.1:0-24185 GCF_026571515.1 Ruditapes philippinarum
TTCAGTTCATCGAGGAGCAATGGTGCTAGCTGTGTTGTTTGTTGTAATAGGTTTCATACCTATTTTTGTTGAAGTCCAAGGCTACAGTCAGGTTCGTACAAAGATTTGTTTGGTTAACGTCTGCTGTTTTGTTAATATGATATGCAGACCAAAAATTAATGTGTTATGAAATTAAATTTTGTGCTTATAAGAACAGATTTTGTAATATTCGATCAGTTTAAAAGAGAAACCTTTCGCTGAAAAAGTAAAACATTTCGAACAATTAAAATAATGGCTTACTTTACCTTTGAATTAAACACACTACGTAAACTGATTATTCAAGATATTTTTGAAATGGTTCCAAGATGTGGACTGGTTAACAGAAGATCCATTAAAAGTAGGCCGGTTCTCGCACCAACTAAAGTATAGTAAATATGGCACTTAATTATTTCATCATTTAGAAACTACAAGATTTACTAAATATATAATGACATTTCATCGAATGTTGTCTTGATAAAAAGTTCAAATGTATACATATGCATTTTCTTCACCCAAAGTTTAACTTTAAAGTCCCTGTATTATTTTCAGATTATAGAATCCGGCACGGCTCATCCTGTTTTAGGAATTCTGGTGACGGTCTTGTGTTTCCTCAATGTAAGTTGTTAACTTATTACCCTATTACCTTGTATACGAATATATGTATGAAATTGATTTTTTTAAAATTTGATTTACAATAAGATATATTGGTTGGTATTCTTACCTTGCCGCGCGTGTTATTCAAACATTTGCACAATTTGGCGTTGCATGATTTGCGGAACTCCTACATCATTTTCACATTCCTGCGTTACGGACTTTGACGGTGGTAAAGATAAATAATTATTGTTACGCTAGGTTTTTAAAGCAATTTGTTTTCCAGTTACTTAACAGGAAATCATTTTTTTTTTCGTTCAATTTGGACAAGAGTGTCTCAATTATATGAGCCTTTTAACCCTTACCTTGTTGTTATTGTAAATGACAACACTTTATCACCTGTCCAGGCCAGTCTGAACATCCATGAAATCTGAGCGTGCGCAATACTGTTGGTAGCTTGGTTTTTTTTTTATTTTAATATTAATCAATATCATTTAAACTTTTATGAACTTTCCAAATTAAAATCAGGGCACATTCAAATATGCACTTGACAAATGTACACGATTTACCAAACGGGACTGCATTAACTGGTCGTATTACGCAATAACGGGGTTGTCTCGATATCGGTGTTGGCGACCATTGAAATAGAGAAGGAAAAATCGGGTCTGAAAAAATTGTTCTCATTAAATAGCGGGTTGGTCTCAAAATCGGGGTGGTCGCAAAGCGTGTTTGTTAATATGTATTATGTATATGTATTAAAAATCTGCAGGTTACGGGTTGAAGAATATTTAAAGTAAATTTAATGAAAACACAATTAAATGCAAAACTATGATTAAAGAAGACGTATAAAGAGATGTTTTTATATTATATTTTAGCCAATTATGGCTCTGTTTCGACCTGATGGTGACCACAAATTCAGGTGGATCTTCAACTGGGCACATTTGGGTGTCGGTGTCATTGCACAGGTGTTAGCCGGTAAGACAATAGAGAAATTAGTTTCATATATTAACCTCTTATCTATGACTATAAGTAATTAAAAAAAAACAATTAAAGTACCAATTTGAAGAAGAAAATATATATTTTTGTTTAAGTAATTTGTTTAAGCAATCAGCCGACACCATACAGTTTAAAAAAACGCCTTTTAAAGTTTAATAACATAACTTAGCAATTCAATTCAATTCAATCCTTATAGTTTATATCATGTAAAAAGTTGACAGCAGCTTTAAAGAAGAGAAAATTTAAGTTACCTTGATATGGTTTGTAGATATAAGAAATTGAGCCCCTGGGTTTGAATCCCGATTAGAGCTTGTGTTCTGGATCTATTTCTTACTCAATTCGTCCATTTACAAATTTGACTTTTACATCTTATGTGATTTGATACAGTGTGTCATTAACAAATAAAAAGATCATAAAAATACATATAGATTTACATTTAGCTCAAACATGTACAATGTATATGAAGTTTATTTTCATTTATATTTGTCATATCTTAGATGAAATTATAAATTGTTTCCGAAATCACTGTATCTAGTAATACATAGGTCTTTTTATCATTTTCCTTGCGCCCTGTACTGTGTTTGTTTGGGGTCCTCCTCTGGGCTCCTTGTCGCTGGGTCGTGTTGGGGTTGCGTTTGTTGAACGCTGCATTTCCTGATTGATCTTGTTTATCATGTTTTATCATATACCTAAAATAAAAAAAGGGAAACAAATTGACATTTTTTTCACTTCTGTTTTAGTTGTGACTGTTTTCCTTGGATACGTACTAGAACGTTCTATGATGCCAAACGAAGCTATCTACGTGACCATTACACATCTGATCGTCATCGCTATCATCTGTGTAGTCCTCGAGATCACCAAATGGAAATCTTATATGAAGCAAAAAAGTAAATATTATTTCTAAGTGCTTTCTACATTTTGTATAAGTGATTACATAATTTATGTTGTTAAATAATGAATGGGTTAATACATGACTCATTGGTTATTTTTATGTCCCAAAATATACATGAACACTTCTTCTTGTTTGAATGCCTTTACAAAATACAGAGTAAGCACGATGAAAACCAAGTTATTTTTTCAACACTTCTTGTATTTCCTGAATTACACTAACCTATTAATACCAGCAGGGACAGAGTGAAATTTAGCGCACTTACTATGAAGTCGCTTTCATCCGCTATCAGGGGAAAACCGAAGAAAAATTAATAGTATCTAAATAAATTATACGCGGTCTGAGATAACATGTATGATATGTATAAGTTAAATTGAAATCACATTTTAATCCAGTTAAAATATAATGTCTTATTATAACATGTTAGAGAAAAAGCCTTAGTTAACTGGACGCTGCCAATTTGAAACTCTTGGACTGGTACTATATTTGAGTTGTAATTAGATTTCAAGACGCTTTTGAAAAAAAAAATGTTGTTAAAGCGCCAACAAAATTCAGACAGTTGCTAGTGGCAGTCTTCTGTCCCGAAGAAGACTTCCGGTAGAAGTATGATGTAGAAAATCAGTAAATAAACATTATAATCATTTAGAAGAACTGAAGTAACGATGATGAACATAAGAAATTACTTTTTAATATCCATTTTGATAAATCATCACGTTTGAATAAATTAAAAACTATTTTGATTAGAGATTAACAAAATAAGCGGATGAGATATTCGGAAATACTCGGAATACTTCAATGATAGGCTGGACATCACCTATTCATTCGTATCTTAAAATCTACTCATTATTTGACATATCCTGTGTATATATTGAACACTTTATGCTTGTTATTAAATCATGAAGGCTTTCTGCGTCAAAGGTAGCTCCTAATGTCATATTACAATTGTACGAGTACTTATTTTCAAACATAGGAGAAAAATTAAAATAATTTGAAAACATACGAGATACACGTATAAGAAAAGATCTATTTCATTGCTCCTCAATGATAATGCATTTTAACTTAAACTTTTACCGCATGAGCATTTTATGAAAATGGCTGTTTTCATTAAAAAGCCTCCTGTTACAAGTTCAAATCGCTATGAAACCATAAAAAATGTTTCAAGCTTGCATGACACAAATGTTGGTTAGACCATAGCCTTTGTAACAGCATGCTGAATCTTAAACTTTCTATTGCCATGACAAAGAGGGGATATATCAAAATTGTCGAAAATCACTATTTTACGTTGATTTTCCCGTCAAAACTGAATTCAAAGTGGTCAATGGATTGAAAAAAAGTCAAAGACTGTCAGCGTAGGCTACACGTTACCTTAAGATCTACCTGGTGCCATTTTTATCCTCTCACAAGTTCAAAATTTTCTCGGCGATGAGTGGGGCGACAGCCCACCTGCAACCCCTCCAGCAGAAGAGGGCACCACCCCTCTTGCACCCCAATGATGTATCTCTTTTAATAGGAGGAGGCGCCAAAAAAGCGAAAACGCCAAACTAGTGTTTGAGGCCCAAATAAGGCATTTTTTCATTACTTGAGGCCTCAAACGGGGGGAGGTTGAAAAGGTGAAAGCACGTCTATAGGTAATGGGTCAAACAGAAAAGGATTTTCAAAAAAAAAAAAATTATAATCGCTATGTTTTTTCCCACACATTTATTAACAGAGCAAGTAGAAGACAAGAATGGAGTACTTCCTGAAGATATCGAGATGAAAGAGGTCAAGGACGTGTCAGAACCTCCAAAACCCTCGGTAAGTTTTTATTATGGTAAAAAATTGTTTTGCTTTTTAAATTCAAAGCATCAGACTTTAAATTTGCCTCAGCATTGCTTTAGATATTTGCTAAACATACAGTACAAATAATTGTTATATTCTATTAACTGCATTTTTATACAAAGTTTATACGAGGTCACTTTGTATAAAAATATGATTTTCACGTGTTAGTGTCATACCTTCACAAGATTAATTATTATTATTATTATTATTATTATTATTATTATTATTATTCGCAAATGTATTATGTCGCTATGGATGAAATATGATAGATGAATATGGTAGATGAAATGATAAATTTGAAAAAAAAAAGAAATAAGCAGCATTAATTGTGTCCCTTTCATAACACGTAGATAAAATGAAAAAAAAATTATACTTACCTAATTTCACACAAATCTAGTTATAAAACGAAATAAGATTGATGTATAAATTTAAGGCTAATGCATGTAAGTCCTACTAGGAATTAAAGTTGCAAATTATTTTATATGCCAGTTGTTTTAGAAAAATCATATTATGTTGGGCGACATTGGCCTTAACATGCCTATTTATTTGATGACTAATTAATATTGAATATTATTCATTTCAGGTCCTTCCGTTTGCCTTGATGTTGCTCCTCGGTGGATTCTTGTTTGGTTCCGCGATGGCGATCTTAGTGATTATAGCTGATAGCTAAATCCGGGAACCAGTAACTACCGGTTTCTGTAGTTCCATATTCCCTCACATACGCTAGGAACCAGAAATATTAACACCCGTTTGTTCTGTGTGCTAATAATCATCGAATTGTATGTTTCCTAAAACACAACAACGTTTTTGATGAATTAAAAAACTCTTTACATGAATATAAACAGCAAGCTAGTTGTAGTTGAATACTGTTTTGTGTGCCATAGAATTTTACTTTTCATACTGATTTGATTACAACTATACATTAGATGAATTCTTACCAAAGACTATCCGTTAGTTTGAATGAAACAGTGGAAAAAAGAACCTTTTAGATAATAGGTGCTTGAATAACTTGTACATTGTGTGTTTAATCATGTTTTTCAAACTATTTTGTTTATTTCATTTGTTAGACTATTAACGCTTATAACCATTCACCTGCCGGAACAGAATGTTTAAAGCCTTTACCGCCAGTTTGAACCCAGACCATCCGGTACATCTCCTACGCAGTCAATCTCCTACGCAGTGATCTCCCCTTATCAGCACAATCTGCTAAGGGAGGTAATCACTGTGAGGAATTTGTCACACAGTCTGACTAGGCTCTATACTGTGGGTTGCTTAAAATTTTGTATTTTGATACAAAAATCGCGTGAATTTTGAATGGGCGGTTCTGCTTTTAAGTCAGAGCAAGTCCATTACACAAATGCAGAAGGTTTAGAACTAAAAGGCCAATTATGCCTCAGATATGCCACTGTTTTTATTTCTAAAAAACTTTATTTTTTATATTTCTTTACAGTTTCCAAAACATTACTCATTTGTCATATAGATGAAATAAATTTGCTTTGTTGTTTTATATATATGAGAAGTTGGTATAATTATAGTGAATAAACGTTTGTGGATTTCTGAGACATAATGTGCCTTAAATAAGAGTTAATATATGTGAGTAATTGCATGAATAATACAAATATAGTATATTCTGCTTTGTTCTAAGCGATGCTCAAGTGTTAAAATACGCAATTTGAATGTGATACATTTACATATAAGTTCTGTCTTTGTTTATCTTTTTCTAATAAAATTTATACATGTATAAATATATCGTTTGTTTTATTTTGCTTTTTGTGCAAACACGATGTAAAATATACAATGTAGTAAGAAACAAAGTTTTTTCCTTAAGAATTCCATATCAATGTGACATAATTCAGCAAGTGACATGAAATAGTAGCAAAACCAGCTTTTCGGCAACTTTCTACAATTCTGCCCAAACCAACCAAATTCCAAAACCTTGAATGGTATCAGGGCACTTGATGACTTTCATTTCGTGAAGGTTTGGATAAATTCCTTAAGAATGGAGTTGTTTATTCGGCTTCAAAGCAGCCGAGTCTTTTAGAACTTTGAAAAAGACACATGATTTACTGCGGAATGACACAATTAACTTTGTGAGTCATCAATAAAAAATAAAGTTTCCTTTTAAAAGGAAAGGCTTGCACAGTTGTGCCTTCATCCCAACATATTTATTTGTTTTTATTTTTGTAAAAACGAATATTTTTGTCAAAACGATTTGAAATCTATTCTCTATTGTATAAAACTAATAAAGAAAATAATCAATCGTAAAAATACTAACGTGAAGATCTATCATACTGAAAGGAAACAAGTGTGCACATTTCATTTAATTAATAAGCATGTTCCCAGATACGATGCGCTATCTATAAATCGTCACGTGGTAAGGTTAATGATATGCATGGGCTATTTTTAGATTACCTCACCAAGTTCAGTAGATCTAAATATAACTCGATCATGCCCTGTGTGATTTGGACCACCCTTTGAAGACGGAATACTACTACAGTCAACATCCTCTATTGTGTAAAACTAATACAGACAAAAAACAATTATAAAAGAAACTAACTTTTGCGTCTTGAAAAAGAATTGAAACGGAACAATTTCGTTTATAATTTATTACGGTTTAAATCAATAAATCAAGTAAAAATACGAATCCTATTTATATAAACAAACTGGGATTACCGAAGTACTAAAATAGCTTAGATTTCCGTAATATTACTTCGTCTGATTCCGCAGTATGACGGAATCACCCGAATTGTCACGATTGCAATCGGAAGTACATCGGCTATTATCATTAATCCGAAGAGTGACGGAAAAGGCCGAAAAGTTGCGATTGGCACGATTTCAGCTGGTTTCCCGTTCAATCATGCACTTATAAATGTAAGCAGAAAACCACCTAACCGGAACAGGTTTTCCAAATGAAATGGCTTGCAGCCGTGGCTGCAAGCCAAAAAGTACAAAAATGTAAATAAAAACATTCACATACATCAGCTTTACACTTCAGGATTAATTTAAGATTTCTTGCTTTGTTGCAAAACATTTTTATTTACATTTTCCTCAAATAGAAATAAACCAATGTTCTCTTATCCCCGTATACATATAATGGACTGTGCAACTGTTTGTAGTTTACCGAGATTTGATACCGTTGAACCAGACTCTAAAATCAAATTTTCATCTATAAAAACAAAGGTAAGCCTAAAGGGGAACTGTTTCACATGAAAAAAAAAACGCATTGGTATTGCGTTGGATTAAACATCTAAATTTTATAATCTATAATCTAGAAAGTTAACTAGGAAATAAGTTTGTTTTGTAGATAATGACTGACCTATACATGTATACTATGTTTATGCACAAATGTGATTTTTATGTTGTTGGTCATTTGATTATTAAAAGTTTAGATATCATTTAGTTGGGATAAAATTAATAATGTCCAAAGCATTAGGATAAACCATTATAAGCGTGTCTGACCTGTCTATGTATAAGATACATCGTGTCGGATTCCTGGCACAATACTGCATTGACTTAAGGGTACCTGTCATCAATGTCATGTCACACTATATAAACGAGCACTACTGGAAGGATGAAATAAAATTTTCGTGTCTTTATGTTTCCCTTTTATTTTCAACAAAACAGACATCCGTATACGTAACAATTTTTTGGTTATTATAAAAGTATGCAGTGCACAGCTGACGATTCCTTCGTAGCCATTTTTATGCGTGTGTAAAACCTCGCTTGTTGTAAACTGTGTTTACAATTTTTGGCAATTCGTACATTCAAAACTGAGTGAATTGGTAAACCTCTTTTGAAAGTTTGTGAATGACAAGAATCTGGACCGGGGGCATTCTTGTTTTCAACACTCCTGCGTTGCGGTGATTATGATTTTATGCTGAATGCGGAATCTTGCTGTCACGACTTTCATAATTTAACATACTTTAATTAAAATAAAAAAGGGAAGTAAATAATTACAAATGTACTAACTTGTGCAGCGGTCGGTAAATACTCTGCATGACTTTTCCTCGTACGGTAAAAATTACTTGTAGTCAATATAAATGTATATAATAATATTTATTAAAGTTTCATCCATACATTAACAACATATAAAATACATGTAGTTCAATTACATAATTGTACAAAGTGTACCGCCATTCTATTCTGAATTACAAGAGTCTGTAAAAGTTACATAGTTGAAGGGAGGCAACTCCCAAAAGCAATACTGCAAGGATTTCAAATACTAGGTACGTTGCAGTTACCTCTCTTCCCATTTCATTACAACTTAAATAAAACACCATTGGTAATCTTGTTCTGAAAGAACTTATTGTAATATTGCTTGATTAAGAATATCCATGCAATGTTCTCTTACTTTAAACAATTATCATAAAAAAACTCTTGAACTGATCAGCAACAGATTCCTGGATGTACTATTTTCCGGTCTCTATCGGTAATTCCCGGTCTCTGCCAATATATTGAATGATTAATCATAATTTACTGACCTTTTCAAGGTCATTTTAGAATCTTAACGTCGGTCAATATGACAATAATAAATTTTTAAAATTTGTATAATAAAAAGATAGTAATAAACGTAATAACTCGATATTAAAATAGCACATAAAACACAAAAAAGGAAAACATTTTTATAAAAGATGAAGAAAAAGACATATTAAAACAGATATCACAATTACTGTATGATAAAAACAATGATGCTCAACGTGATTATTCAATCAGTGTCATATTTTTACTAAGTGTGAACAGATATCTTTAGGTATTTAAATTACAGTAATGATGGGGACTTCGTTAATAGCGATTACATAATAAGGGACAATAAACTAGTGTGGTGTTCATCATGCGTTACACAAATAGATTATAAATGATTGTATATGTCTGTTGCCATTGATAATCACGATATTACATTGATGAACATAAATATAGTAACAATTATAATTATAAATTAAAATGTTATGATTAAAAAAAGATGACTTTTGCAATTTTTTTTTTTCAAAATCGGCATGATGTATTATTCATAATATTATAACGAAAATTTATGCAACAACAACAACAACAAACAAGAGCATCAAAATCATACACATTTCAAATTCTACGTAATTCTAGTTTCATTCATAACATTTTATGATCACATAAAGTAATTATTGTCATTCCCAGTAATTTATACATTAATATCTTTGATAAAATTATTTAATTAGTAACAACAAAAAAATACATAATTAAAAAAAACAACAAATAATTTGAAACGAAATACATTATATACATGTACGAAAAAAATAGCTTTTATATGACTGTGCGTCACACGGACCACCTAAAATGTATAAAAATGTATAAAAATCTACAAAAAACATCATTGTGTTAACAACAGGGTTATGGTATGACCAACACCATTTGTTTAATATTTTTTCAACATCTTGAGCTTCTTCTAATTACACACACACACACACAAAAAAAAAAAAAAAAAAAAAAAAAAAAAAAAAAAAAAAATAGAGATTGTCTCCGATGATATGGAACGCTTATTACATTTTTTAGAAGCATACTGAATTAATTAAAGCTTAACACATTATCTCCTAATGGTATGAATGCAAAAGTTTTGTACAATATATAACTTCGTCATTATTGAGCCGGTATACATATACATGTAGTATGTTTTTTCTCATATCAAGGTGTTTTATTATTATTAATTATGAGAATTTTTGTATCACATGTGCAGATCCATATTATATTTGTGTAATTTATTGTATATTGCTGTATTTATATTCATGAAAGATTCTGTATTTATTTGACAAAGTTTTTTATTCCCACGTTAACGTCACGTTCTGTTTAGCGTATAATTAAACGGACGTTGCGTCATTTGTCATTTTATAAACGTCAATTTTTTCTGAAAAAGACTAAACGTCGAAAGCTAAAGAAAAGCGTTTGTTTTTATTGAACTTATAATTACACAGGTATTTCGTAGTCCGTCTCAGAAAGTATGTTTAGTAACGAAAACTGACATGGTCCCTTCCTCCACTTTGAAGCCTAACACGTTTTCAATACTATACAGTGTACATTTTTGATCGATACCTGGGCAAACGCAATAGCTGTAAACGACACAATGAACATCTTGAACGCACATTATGTGACATTTCAATTCGTCAATTGTTTCACCTTTCTTAAGTTGATATTTCCTGGCAATTCCGACAACCGTCGTGTTGTGAAGAACTAGGTTGGCATTAACTTTTCCGACAAAGAAAAGACTTTTCCATTCTTTCTCGTTACCAGCTGCTATTTCAAAACGAGTATCTTTTTTGTAGAGATAGCACGTTTTGTGATGAACATCTGAGCTGCTACATTTATCGCAATATGTTACAGCCGAGCATTCCATCTGCCTTAAACAATAATCGACGCATTCTTTATATGACAATATGTGTTCTGCATAATGTGCATATAATCTCGTTTTGCTAAGCATTAATCCAGGTGTGAGAGCCTGGCAAGACTCGATGTCCCCTTTTGCAAGTAAGTATTCACAGTATACCGATTTATACTTTCTAATAGTTTGAGATATCTTTTCGAGGTTTACATTAACTTTGGTCTTATCCATGTACCTTTCCGTGAACAGCTCTTCTATGGACTCTAGTTTGTATTCAGATGGTACAGGACTCTCTTTTACCGTGGATGCCCACGTCATAGCATCTCCGTTAGCAGGAGGCGCTGCCCCGACTGTAATCGTTTTCGTTTCTACTGATTTAGAGAAATCGGAAGCTTTTTCTTTTTGTGAATATTCCATTGAAAAGCTTGCACCAGCGCTAACTGCACCCGAGTAGCTTGCTGAAACACCAACGTCAATCCCTTTTTCACTCTGTGACTGAAATGTTTCGGACTTCATTTTATGTTCGTATGTAAATCTTGCACCAAATTTTACTTCGGTGGCAAAATGAGTCCCGTATGTTTCAAAGAACTCAATATAGATATCTGTATTATCTGTATTATTCAATCGCAAAATCCATTGAAAGAAATCAGGATTAAATGGCGGGGGTGAGCGTTGGACTAATTTAGTAAAATAGTAGTTGCATTTAGCGGTAGATATAATAAAAACTGACTCGCCGGAAGCCATTTCAGATGAAGATTCTTTATACCCGGCGCTTGCCGAAAAGCTAACACCCCATCCACCTCCATTAACACTGGCGGATACTGACAGCGATTGTGCATACTCGTAACTGGTTTGCACTACCTTTGACGAAAACGATGTAACACAGGAGACATCAGGAGCCACTACAAGACCCTTCGGAACATTATATCGGCAGTCAGCAGTCTGAACCCCGTTCTTATAGTCGGCAGTAAATATTGGCAACGTGAAACCAGGATCGTGTCCTGTTGCCAATGGGTAACCTCGTAGAACGTTGTAACCCATCAAAGCGTAGTCAATATCCGGAAAAGTCACCTTGTACTGTGTTCCCTGGCATTCTTGTAGTTGAAACAGATGACCCGATCCTAATATAAGATTCAATGTAAATGAATAAGTTGTATAAGGTATGATTAATTCAATGGCAGATATATGAAATGTTCAAGCAATACAAGGCAATAAGCTGCTTAGATGTTATCGAAACTTATTATAATTATAAGAAATTTTTGATAAAATAAAAATAAGAATTTTCTTTTCGTTCATGAAAAAACTTCTTTTAAGTTCTACTCTTTTTATATCAAATCAACAACAAACTTTTTTTGTCAAATTCAATTGAAATAATAAATAGTTTAATACAGAAAAGAGATACCAATGCTTAAGAATAATCTTGACATTGCTGCATCCGCTGTCTGTCTTGACGGAGCACTAGATGACCCACTATCAATATTTATTGCATCTCTGAAATGCAAACAATAACCATAAAAAAAATAAAAATGGAAACATCCCCGATACCACCAACTAGAACCAATCCTATTAGAGGCGTGCGAATGTTTAAAATGATAATAATCATGTATGCGATATTTGTGTACTAAGAATTTTTTTGTGTGTTAGTATTCATATGGAACAGCTTCCACGCATGATTTGACAGTTAAAATTCAAAACGCTCTTGGTCCGTTTGAGGACGCATTCGTCACAGAAAAGGATAGATCAATAAATCATCCATTAAATATATACACTTGTTTTGCTGGTACTCAACATAAAAAATACAAGCTACTTTGAAATCCAATGCCAAAGGGCGGTTTGTACCATCTGATCTGGATTGAAGATCTAATCAAACTCACCGGTTAAATGTCGACTGTTTATTTCCGAAGACATATATCATAGTAGCAAAATTTGAAACTGCAAACACAACAACCACCAGAATGACCATCGTTCTTTTAAAACCACACCATTTCTGAAGGAAATCCTCATTCAATGATATATTAATTCGTCAATTAATTTGAGTCAGTATTTGCTCACATATGAAGCTTGAATATGAGACCAAATTGTTATAATATTTCTTCTGTACTGAAATACCTGTTCGTTTTTGGTTTTGTGTAATTGAATAAATTGGGAATATTCCTTGTTATACTGTGACAATATTGACATGAGACTGATTTTTGTTGTTTATTAAGAGTTACGCATTAGGTTTTGATTATATAGTTCTCGATACTTAATTACTACGGTCAAATGGCCTATTAGCAATTTCTACCGAATTGTTATCGCGTAGTTCGAAACATCCGCAAACCATCTTTTAAAAATAATTTGTTTTAAACATACAATACAACATGAGTGGATACATTTAAGTTCTTGTGTGTATTACTTTTGCTCACTGGAGCACAAAGTGCTCAGAGGTGAACTTATGTTATCGCTCTCCGTCCGTTGTGCGGCTTTTATTGCTTCAAATATTCTTTAACCAACATATCATCCTATATTAATATCCCAATACCAGTATAATTAAAATTTAGCTGGGATGTTTTGACATAAAACTCTTTATAATTTTATTTTATGCAGAACATATCATGGAAAACGACAGAAATAACTCGGCCACAGGGATTATAGTGTTTTCTGGGGGTTTAAATTGGCCCTGCAACAGGATCATTGTTTTCCTGTTTATGTCCATATGTAGTTCAAGACAACCATGATGATCCTTACATTACACACGTTCATTGCTTCATGATTAGAAATATTACCATATGAAATGTATTTATCTTGAACTGATATCACAAACTTCATATATGCATCTGAAAAAGTTCAAATGAAGAAAAAAAAATGCCTTCCCTCAACAACTTGTGACTCCGTGGTGGTCGTGTTGGTAGTTTTTTTACTCCGGATCATGGCATACAGCCACATTGCATTTACCATAGCACAGTGCATCCACAGTAAAGTTTTTGGGCAGGTTGTCAAGCAGTTTACAATCACTAGTTGCCTTCACTTTCGCAAGGAACTGAATTGACATTGACTTTTATAGCAACCGTTGACTTTCCTTAGCAACCAATCTCTTTTCCAAGCAATTATTGACTTTCCTTACTCACTATTGACATCCATGGCAACCATTTACTTACTAGTATCATATCAACCATTGACAAACAAATGCAATCGCTGATTTTTAAAGTAACAATTAACTTGCATTGCAACTTTTTACATCCAGAGCAACTATTGACACCTTTGTCAACTAAAATCTTTAATAGAAACCGTTGTCAACCAGTGACTTCTTTAGCAGCCAATGACTTCCATAGCAACCTTTGACTTTCCATAGCAATCAGTGTTTTTCATATTTTTGATCTATATCAACTAGTGACAGCAACTGATTGATTTCATATCAACCAGTAATTTCAAAATTAACCATTGACTATACAAAGCAACCAGTGACTTCAAAAGCAACGAGGCTTTCCCTGAAAAATTATCGATTTTATTAGCTACAACTTACTTCCTCCGCAACCAGTAACTTAAATAGCGACCGTTGACTTTCCATAGAATAAAATATGAATAAAGAAACTATTACATTTTCATAAAAGCAAGTGACTAACACAGCAAACAGTAACTTCCATAACAAACATTGATTTTTACATAGCAACCAGTTAATTCCATAGAAATCGTTGGTTTTCCATAGTTACCAGCTAACTACCATTGATTTTCATAGTAACCACTGATAATAGTAAGCAATGATTTTGTACAGCATTTAGTTATTTCCACAGAAACTTTTAATTTTTCTTTTGCAAAAGCAAGCAGTTACTTTTTACATGTGCACTTTCTTAGATGCAGATTTCACCTTTGTGACATCAGTTTAAGATTTAGATAATGTATCTACTTTTCATCGATAGTTAATGATAGATTTTTTCCTTGTTAGTGAGAGCCTTCAAAATCAGATAAGCGATATAAGGATCATCTTGGCTTTTTCTAATACTTTGAAACTTTTGATAAATATGTAATGTTTCATTAATTGTAATATGTAATAAAGACATTTAAAAGTGATTCGCATTCACAAAAAATATTTTGGTCAAGTTTCACAAAATATAATGAAGAAAGATAATTAAGAGAATATATGATGCCTCAGATTATAATTTCCAAACAATAACAAAATATGACGTATGTTATAAACAATATAAATCAAAACTCTACTGTTGTCTTACTCTTATGAAATTGCAAAAACATTATTTATTTTAAATATCTAGTTTGAAACGTTTAGACAATACCTTACGTCTACCATTGGCCTTTTTAACATCTTGTTCCACACTATCCATATTCTGACTGAAACAAGGCAGCATTGACATTACCTTTCGTATGCTATTGCATTTTTCCAAATCTTCTTCTACAAAATTTTGTGTGCAGCTATTTTCAGATGCCATTCCTCCTGTTTTGGTAACAAATTATCAGTTAGAAATGTTTTTACCTGGTAAGAATACTTTCATACGAATGGCAAGTAGCTAAATGTATGTTTACTTGCAGTGGATTTGGAAATTTTCTTGGCACAAAACATGTTGACCTCGTAATTTCAAGTAATTTTTCACGTTTGATTAATTATCTATTGTAAATAAAGATAGATGGCTCAATATTTTAACGGTTACTGAAAGATATATCTATTGTTCTATGTTTGCACGTATAAGAATGAAAACATGTTTGATTTTTAAAAAATGCGAGAGGAAAATAATGACCGTGTCGGAGAATTAGGCTACGACAAGTTATATACAATGTGTATATTTTTATTACAAAACGCCACCAGCACACGTTCCAAATTTCATAACTGTACATTCAGAATAAAAAGAAGGTCAAAATATCGAAAATGTATGTCAGCTAAAATTAATCTGTATTCTACATATCTTAAATGTGCATATGGGGTAATTTGTTTTTGATTTCATCAAATTAAAAACATAAAAAATAGATCACTTGTTTAAATCTAAATCAGCTTGTATCATCGTTCAATTCAAAATATAAAATATGACACTATACTCTCTGCAAAATACCCACAAGGTAGGTCACAAGGTAGAAACCAAGATATTAAACTGATATGGAAGTTAAATTTCGATAAACGAATTTCAAAGTGATTCATCATAACTAAGAAAGTCGCTAGATCAAAACAGAGGTCAGCTCATTACAGCGTTCAATTTTATTTATAAACTTGTTAGCATGGTCCAAAATTAATGACTGTTTATTGAAAAAATAAAAACAGTATGTCACTAGATCAAATTAAGGTCAGTTAATAACTGTCCACATGGTTCGATTTTTTTTCTTTAGCTATACATTTAAAAAGAACATTAGGTAAGCTTTGTAAAAGTCAATTCTGTATTGAAACTGTACACAATGTTCAAATTGAAAAGCTGCACTATAAAACTGTTTTATATATACTTGGCTTAGTAACGTTTTTTTTGGAGCTCAGATTAAACAGCTAGAAACTATCAAAAGGCATTTTCTGGCAAATTCCACTGATGATGTGATTGAAAATGTTACCTTTGAGTGTTTTCCCTTTCCATATTTGGACTTTGTGACTTAGTGTCTGATCTATCACATATAGCTCATATTTAAATTTATGCTTAAAAATAGCAAATGATCTTTCTGACAAATTTCCAGGATAATATGACTATAAATGTAACCTCTCGACCTCTCGAGTGTTAACAATGCTTGATGGATGGATGGATGGATGGATGGATGGATCGATAGATAGATAGATAGATAGATAGATAGATAGATAGATAGATTTTGTAATTTAGCACTTTTTGAAGGTGTGAGTTTAATAAGGACCCATCCGCCGTTTCAGGCACTGAGAGTACGGACCCAGCACTTTATACAATTTAACTTCAATATGAGGAAAGCTTTTACATGGAAGCTTCTTATGCGGATGTATCTTGATCATATGAGCGGCGTCACGACAAAACAAACATAGTGCGTTTGCGACCAGCATGGATCCAGACGAGCCTGCGCATCCGCGCAGTCTGATCAGGATCCATGCTGTTCGTTTACCAACGCTATTACAAGTAGAGAAACTGATAGCGAACATCATGGATCCTGATTAGACTGCGCGGATGCATGCTTGTCGCAAACGCACTATGTTGGTTTTGTCGTGACGCGGCTCATTTCTACCTGCAATACCCATTTACAGGTCATAGATCAAGGACACTGTGTCCTGTATTGTATATTTTGTTCAGGTATATTTTCTCAGAAAATATCAAAAAGTGGCGCCATATTACAAGGATAATAATATTTAAGTTATATCTCCATCATTTTCCTACGTTTTTTTGTGAATTTGTTAACCTTTGATTGTCAAGGTTTATTTCTCAAAAACTACCAATGACTTATTATGCGCTTTAGAGTAGGAATGCTTATTTTTCAACAATGTAAACGCTTCTCTGAAGGGCAGATAACCCTGAAAATAATTTTCCTCCTTTTAATGTTTATATTTTTTCCTATTTTCTCAAAAACCGTCACAGACAATCATTTTAAATTTGAGACGCTTGTTTTGGCAAAACAATGTCCTTTTTTGTACCTACTTTTCTTTCATTACATTATCAAGAACTGAGAAAAAGGAGCGAATTGCTCCACGCGCATTTCTTGTTATATAAAGCATGGTTTACACATTCCTCATTAAACACTTATTACATTCGTTTCTTTTTCAGGAAAAGAATGATGACATCATTTTTTGGAAAAGGATAGGTATAAATTGCTAAAATATTTTAACCAGGTTGCATGGTCCTATATTTAAATAAAATACATAGTCGAAACTGAAAACTATCTTCAAAATTGTAACATTGTATATAAGACACAGGTAGTCATCGAGTTGACTTAAAAGGATTTTTTCCTCTATTATTCAAACGAAACCTTCCTACATGCAATCAAACGATGTAAAGGAATGTTATTGAAATTGTCGTCATCTACGAAATTTGATATTTCTTAATATGTATTAAATTCTGTTTCGTTGGGTTACGTGTTCATCTTTTGATAATTTTTGTTTGTTTGATTGGGTTTTTCGTCACACCGAAACAATATAGGTCTTTTGGCGACGTTCCAGCTTTACTGGAGGAGGAAGACCTCAGGTGCCCCTCCGTGCATCATTTAGGGCACACACGGGTAGAACCACGGACGATCCGTAAGCTAGCTGGATAACTTCCTCACATGAAAGAATCCAAAGTCCCTGTCGGGATTCGAACCAACAGCGGTGAGGGGCAAGTGGTTTGAAGTCAACGACCTAAACCACTCGGCCACGGACGCCCCTGATAATTTTTGAATTTGAAGGTTAGTCATTAACATAACAACTTTAGAAAGGGACGGAATAATTTATAAAAGAAACGAACATGTATAACCTGAACTCTTTAGATAGAATTATTATTTCTTTTATCGATTTATACAAAAATATATCTTTTTTAAGTATTAAGTTTAAAAAGAACAATAGCCTTAATTGTTTAACTTTTTAAAGCGCAATAGTATGGTGGCTGATTTGGTACGCTTTTGTGCGTCTAGTTGGCCAATCTCCACGCAGTAACCTCCCTTTAATTCATTGGCACCACGGTTAGATATATCAGAATTTCTGATAAACTATATTTTTAAAAAAAAATGTTTTATCTACTGCTTTTTTCTATCAGTTAAGTTTTTTCTCACTGATAAAACAATGTTTATAGATTAATAAAATAATTAATATGAATATTAAAAAATAATTTTAAAGATTATGAGAATATTTTCTACCGAGACAATATTTTGATATTCTATACTTTTTAGCTTTTGAATTTATTTTTCGTTATTTTGTATACTTTGGATAATTTTTTGATTAACTATATCGAAAGTAGGTACGAAAAGTTAAAAATAAACAAAAAGAGAAAAATGACGTTAGATTTTCTATGTAACGGTCGATATTTTCATTTGAATTTCGACGTTACGTTATGTGACTTTCATCATCATGTGACGTCTGTGAAGGCAGTGATTACAATTCTGCCAAGGGAGATAATCACTGTGAGGAGTTTGCTAGTTTGCGCTAGCGACAACACGACAAAGCGCCAAACGGTGCGTTGTCGCGCAGTCGTCTTGTCGTCCTGTCTCTAGTGCAGAACGCCAAACGGCGCGTTGTCGTGCGGCGCGTTATCACAATGTCGCCCTGTCGCTTGGCTTATAAGCCAATCCTTCAATTTGAACCGACCGACAATGTGACATCGCGACAACAGCGCGACCGTTTTGCGCGCCGCGCTAGAAACAGGTCGACCAGACGACAGCGCGACAACGCGCCGTTTGGCGCTTTGTCGTGTTGTCGCTAGCCCCAACGCGACACACAGAAGCGTATAAATCAGCCACCATACAATATACAGTACAGTAGAAAGATCGAGCGGGTGTTTAATTATAAAGACATTTCGATGTTTGGGAAGATCACTGATTTCCCCTTGTGGCTGAGTGGTTGGCCTTAGAACTACAGTCATCGTTTATCCTTGCATGGTCGTAATAGGCGACTAAATGTGTTTGAATTTGAGGTAAAACAGTTAAAAATTCCGATGCAACAACCATAAATTGGAAGTGTTTAGTTTAAAGTAAAGTCCTAAATTAATACGAAATTTAAAGTTTATTTCTGTATACGCATATGTATTATTACACTGAATGAGTGAAATAAATTAATTAACAAATAAAATCAAACACACGTAAAATTGAGTAATTTGTGCAAAATTATGGATTGCTTTACAACATCTTTGAAAAAGAAAGTGCAAAGCAAAGCTTGCATTGCCGTGTCATACGTAATAGAAAGAGCACCGAAACACGAGGCTATCTGATTTGTACGAGGGGGCGTAGCCCCCGAGTATTAATCAGATTGCCGAGTGTTTTGGTGTTCTTTCTCTTTTGTATCATAGTCAAACATAAAAGCACGTTTCCTGTTGTCACAATATGAAACCCCGGCAAAAATGAACCAATGAACGAACATCTGAATATGACATTTCTGTCGCTTTCCCTTTCTCTGCCGTCACAATATGTAAACCCCAGCAAAAATGAGCCAATCAATGGGCATGCTCTGGAGTGCGGGTAACTAATACCCGCACTCCAGTTAACGCACTGTGCATGTATATGTATACCATTTAACCCTGACACATTTTCAACAGAAAGAACTCCAAACTATGATACAATAATGTTTTGTAGGATAATTAATCTTGAAAAATGGAACACTTTGTATGTGTATGTATGTGTTTCTTAACAAAATTGTCGTGTCAATTTCCAACACCAACATCTACGCAGTCGGTAAGGCAATTATTTGTATAAATACTTGATTAAAATGCAAAAATATATAATAATTATAAACACTATATCAGTTTAACAGTCACTCTCACATCACATATGAGCCGCGCCAAGACAAAACCAAGATAAAGTGTTTGCGACCAGCATGGATCCAGACCAGCCTGCGCATCCGCGCAGTCTGATCAGGATCCATGCTGTTCGCTGTCAGTTTCTCCACTTGTAATAGAGTTGGTCAGCGAAAAGCATGGATCCTGATCAGACTGCGCGGATGCGCAGGCTGGTCTGGATCCATGCTGGTCGCAAAAACCCTATGTTGGTTTTGTCGTGACGCGGCTCATACAATATATTAGACACTTATCGAACATCATAACTTAAGGAAATTATATCAGGTTCAAATATTATTCTCGTTATTTTAGACAAAATTAAAAAAAAAAATTTTCACTAGAAAATGTTAAAAGATCTGAAAGCAAGAAGTAATGTTAAACAGAACTTAAATATCTGAGCAATTTAACTAGGAGTTAAAGAAGTATTCTGCACATTTTATTGTAGACCTATCCTTTAAATTTTATTTCACAATGGCAATAACTATCCTTTACAATTTAGTTTAGAACTTTCTTAGCATGACAAGAACTATCCTTTATATTAAATTTTAGAATGGCTAATGAGATTCAAAGATTTCATCTCTTTATATTTAAATGACCAATGAAAGCTTCTTATATTCAGTTCTTCCCTGTAAATTTTAAAGGAGGTCAAACTGAAAACAGACCGGCCTCCGGCCGAAAAATGATGTATTTTCGGTCGGAATCTAAGAACAAAAGCAGGTGCTCCCTTGTACTTTGTTTAATGAACGGGTCAACTATTCCGTAAGCTAGCTGGTAATCGGCTAGCATAGCTAAAAATAATTTCTAAGCGGATGATTTGAAGAATTTAATAGTCTTACCTGGTAAAATAGTGCCTTGAAAGTTATCACCGATTCAGTCGTTTTCTCTAAACCAAGTCAAACTTTTAAATAATATAAGGAATTATTTTCAACTAGAGCTCTTGTATCTCATCCCATCAACGACTTAAATATTTATATAAACACTCAGTTTTGTATATATTAGTCACAGGTCAACTGTTTCTTAGTAATTTTCCTCTTTTCCGGGTATTAAACAAATGACATCAGATGTACTCGTATTATTTTACCGTTGCACTTTCGTGTCTTTAAATTTACACTACATGTCAGAGAAAACGTTTTATAATTAAAAAAAAAACAACATAATTTCATATTAATGTACAACAAATCATCCAAGTTTTATCTCATTCAGAACAAGTAGGGCATTGAAACTTAATTTTAAGCCCTTTGGACATACAAAATATAACGAACAGTTCATACAAATAACAACAATTTCATCATATCAACATATTTATATTATTTGAAACTGTAAAGATGTGTTTCAAACCTTATTTATGTGCGATATTTGACTGATTTTGCAGTATTCATCAAATATTAAATGTCCTACCGATACTCCAATACGCACAGGCGTAAAAAAAGAAAAAGTTTCGATAAAAATAAAATTTCAAAAATGAAATCATTAATTTGGGCGTAGATCGATCAACATATTTGTAGCTGCTAATTCTACTGGTATGCTTAGGATGTTATCTTATTCGAATATGCGTTACCTTTTAGGCACAATCAGCACTTCAATTAAGAAGAAAGGGAGTAAAAATATGATATAAACAATTTCTTTGGAATTTTCTCTTTTTCCAGCTTGAGTTAAGCGTTATAATGCAAATAACCCTAGTCAAAATCCAAATAAGGATAAGAAATTGTCCAATATATTACAATCATTTTTTTTTTATAGAAGAATCGAATCAGTGAAAAGTAAACATTTAATTCATTTTTTACATCTAGATCTATATGCAACTTGGCGTTTGCAGCACAATGGAAGGGAGTGAGTTAGCTGTATGGAATGTCTTTTTATATTTTACCTTGTAACTATGAATCAGTACATTATTTTTAAGTTAGTAATATTCATTCAACTTATATTCATTTCAAATTACGCAGAATAGTTTTTCAACAACATAGACAAATATACAACGAGAACAATGTATGATATCATGTCGAAATTCTTATTTTTTCGCCGACTTTAGATAACAAATTGGCGAGCATGCCTTATGTGCGTGTGGCATTTAACTTCGCTATTTATTGTCAACAACATTGACATAATGCGCATTAAAAATATTTTAAGGAAGCTAAATGATCATGCGATTAGTACTACATTTTAGCTGTGAATACGATAACTTCGTTACACTAAACATTTAAGCTGTTGTGTTTGTATTTAAGTCATACAGATCATTTTAAAGTATATTTTCTTTGATTATATCTCACGTCAATTTATGGTGAAACAAAAGAAAAATAACAAAGAAAAAACTAAACTTGTTACAAAAGAAAATAAAACCCATCTTGTTTACAAGAGAGACACCTGGCTATGTTTTGTTTTTCTAAAAGCAAATAACTTTTGAACTATTTAAAACAGTGTACACGTAAGACTTCGTGCTATTTCTCTGACATTCCATATATGTGCTTGATGTTATTTTCATAACTATAGATAAAGACAATAGTACTACAATTAGCTTAGATATCCCCTAAATCCTTATTTATATCACATAGCTATATTTGATACAAAAGTCTCTGGCGATACTTCTGCCAAAAACCGGCACTCGGCGTACACTCAAAATAAGCCGAGGTACGCCTCTGAATGTGCGTAGTAAATATAAATAATTTGCTGAACCTTAAAAGCACATTATGTCTCAAAAACGAATAATTTGTTTCTTTTTTAGAAAGGGCTAACATGAGTAAAATAATGTTTAAAAAATAAGGGTTTTAGAGCATAAAAATGCTTGTCACCTAAGACTGTAGCCTTAAATGTGAAATTATTTGACATAAAAGTAGCAAAATGTAAACAAAAAATTAATGTATTTTGACTTCTATACAAGATACTAAATCATTATAATCATACAAATTGCTGAAAGGCAACGGTTCAGATATTTAGGCAATGAGGAACATTTTGGAAATAATATCAGACACTAAAAAATAGTTTGCAAAATCAAAAGTAACTAGAACTGTGTCCAAAGGACACGGATGCCCCCACTGACAACATATATATGGTATATAGTGAAAAAATCAACAAAGGGCCATAATTCTGTTAAATTTGGTCGCAGCAAAATTCCTTCCTTTACTTCCATCTACACATTAAGGTTGTTCATCCCTGGAAGTTTAAGCAAAATCTGCAAACCGGTTTAAGAGGAGTTGCGTTTACAAAATTTCTATATGGTATATAGTGAAAAAATCAACAAAGGGCCATAATTCTGTTCAATTTGGTTGCAGCGAAAATTCCTTCCTTAACTACCATCTACACATTAAGGTTGTTCCTCCCTGGAAGTTAAAGCAAAACCTGCCATCCGGTTTAAGAAGAGTTGCGTTTACAAAATTTCTACATAGTATATAGTGAAAAAAATCAACAAAGGGCCACAATTCTGTTCAATTTGGTCGCAGCGAAAATTCCTTCCTTTACTACCATCTACACATTAAGGTTGTTCATCCCTGGAAGTTTAAGCAAAATCTGCCATCCGGTTTAAGAGGAGTTGCGTTCGCAAGATTTCTAGACGTACGGACAGACAGAATACGGACGGACGGACAAGTGCAACGCTATATTCTCCCACTTAGTTGGGGCATCAAAATAATTTTTGGTAAATAATGAGCTTTAAATATATAATGCAGTCATATATCACGTGTTTGGTAAATGAAAAAAAATCGTCCTTATCATAACTCAAAATTATACAGCTGATATTGATGGACGTGAAGTACACGGGGCAACGGGCTAGCAGTCTAGCGGGCTAACAGTGTGAACTGGGCGGGCTAGCAGTCTAGCGGGATAACAGTGTGAACTGGGCGGGCTAGCAGTCTAGAGGGCTAGGAAATGTATCATAACGTTTTCATGTTTATTCAATTAAGTATTAAAGTTTATCCCGCTGGACAGCCAGCCGGCAAAGTTCACACTTCTAGACCGCTACACTGTTAGCCCGCCCACTTCATACTGCTTGGAAATGTTTAATGACGTTTTCACGTTGATTCAATTAAGTTTTAGAGTTTATCCCGCTGGCCCGCAAGACTGCTAGCCCGCTACACTGTCAGTCCACCCAGTTCACACTGCTAGGAAATGTATCATGAGGTTTAAATGTCGATTCAATTGAGTATTTAAAGTTTAGACCGCTTCC
>NW_026862645.1:0-40175 GCF_026571515.1 Ruditapes philippinarum
ATTTATTACATTGTTTTGTTCAAAATGATCAATTTAAGATCGCGAAGATAGTATCATAAAAAAACGGAATCATCAAAACTACTTTATTAGAGTTGACAAACAGCTGATGTAGAACCCGAGAGTCTCATGCATGCGAGAGATTATACATGTATATGCACTTCTTTGAAGCATGTAAATTAAGAAAATGATCAGAAATATCTTTGATAATAATAATCTTTCTGATGTGTATATGTACTGATTTATGGCATACAGTGAAAATGATAGGTATCTGCTGATATTTTATATTGTAAAGTTAGAGGAAAATGTAATACAATGTTATAAACTGAAATTGTGTATGATGACTTAGTAAAAATTTATCAGCTCATTTATAGGTTTTTTTTTCGAGCATTAGACATAAAAATACAAAAACCACCATTTATTTTTAGCTCGACCATACGAAGTATATGGAGAGCTGTCCTACTATAAATATTATTCTTTTACTGTTACTTCTTTATTTCTTAAGGGATCAACTTCATACTTCAAATATATGTTTCTTATCATTTACCACATGTTATGTGACAAGGGTCATAACTCTAGCACCAATATTGCAAGAATTATCTCCCCATAAACTTAGATTTATTTTACTTGAAAAATGTTATTTTTTACTAAAAATTCTGAGTTTTAAAGGTATCTACCTCAAACTTCAAATACTTATTTCTTATCATCAATTACATCTTATGTGACAAAGTTCATAACTCATGAAGCAATATTTTCAGATTTATCTCTTTGAATTTAGGAATGTTTTAAGAAATATTATAACTTCTTTACTTTTTAAGGTATCTACTTCAATTTCTTATCATTACACGCATGTTGTGTGACAATGTTCATAACTCTAGTGTGACTTTTTCCAGAATTATTCCGTCTTGAACTTAGAATTTATTTTAACAAATGTTATTTTTTTTACTATAACTTAATACATAATTATACATATTAATTGATTTTTCTTTCATAGTTTTGTCTTCCTTACTGTGTCCAGTATTTTATTAGTCGAGCTTCGCTGTCTCCTGTGACAGCTCTTGTTTATTTCTGATGATAATTTCTTTTCTTGTTAAATGATAAAAAACAACAAACAGGTGCGATCAAAATTATTTAAATGGAATAACATCAATGTTTTCTAAGGTTAAATCCGTCTGACCATTTTAAATGTATTGACATATTTCTGTACTACCTTCTGAACTTAGAATAAATAACTTACAGAATAAATAATATATTTTATACATTATTAGAACAATCTTTAAAAATTGTAATATATCATATATCTTTACACTATTCCGACCATCTTATATTGATTTATGTAATAATTTATTGATATATGTAATAATTGACATATTTCTAAACGTACTTCTGACCATCAGGTATCTATTTATAGAGTAACGCAAACATGATAATCAAACCGACAAAAGACAGCTTATTTGTAGAAGATTTAAGTTTTATTTTTGTATTACAGCAGAATATTATATTTGATACTATCTTTATTGTTTAATCAACTATATAGATCTAGATTTTATACTTCGTTGTATATATATGTTATATATTATGTATATTTCATTTCTTTATTAACTTACAAAATGTATGTAAGTATATACATACAATTGTATATTATATTGATTAAGGATAGAATAAAAATAAAATGGAGATAAAGATATGAAATCGTTGTTATATTTGTTTATATTCATATTCTTTATACTTATGGATCAAGAGCCCGTAAATTCAATTTAGAAAAGGCCGTATTTATAATGGTTATGTGTAATGACATACATGGCTGACTGACCGAAGTGATATCTGGACATTTGTTCATTACATCTACATGAACCTTCTACAGGCTTTTATCTCTGTTTTGGATAGCACAAGATGTTGGGACTTAAGGCCTTGAAAAATAAATGAATATTTTATATACAAGAGATGTCTGCATACTAGTATCTAACGTATATAATGGCATATACATAAATTCTTCAAGTTTAGAACAGAATTTTCAATTGATAAGTTTTTGTCACGTGATAATCAGCATATCATTGTCATACATTGTATGATGTATTCCCGGTGTAAATTACAAATTCCTTCACAAGGAACCTAATAGATGAGTCAGATTTTAATGCTATGGGTTGTGTTTATACAGCTGTTTTACTTCTGGATTACTGTCATTATCAGAACGTGTGTTCAAGTGTATACACATTGTTATTGTAAGGACAAGAGTTCTCCTGATGGTCTCGTAATTCTACCACCACGAACCATATTATATTGGAAAACTTATTATAATCACAAGCATAAATCCCTAAATACTTCAATTTAACAAGTTTTCTAGGAAAATATTAAATGCGTTTCGGCACGTTAATAGAGTACATTTTAGATTTTTTATTGTAACAGATTAAGATAAAGATTTACCATCCGATATCTCCTCCCCGCCCCCTCCCCCACCGCTACATTCAATGATGATATTTTCAGATACATCGTTTTTGCTAGGTATTTTTTATATTTCATGACAGGGGTAATATACTGAGTAGCATTTACTACAACAACAAAGTAGAGGAAATATCAACATCTTTTCTCCTACTTACTATGTATTATTTTTGTTGAAAGAACATAATTTCAATATTTTCAAAGCTGCATAAGTAAATCTTATGTCTATCAGCTTGTGGCTATGAGGTTGTCTTTAAGGGTTGATGCATCAGAACTGCAGCAAACATTTATCTCTGCGTGATCGTAAGATTCGACTGAACTGGTTCAAAGTACTATAGTTATGCATCTTTTAGCTCCAGCAGGTGAGGTGATTTTGAACCCTGGTGTTGCTTTAAGTTTGTAACACCTGATGTTAGCCAAAATCATCTTACCTGTTTCGGCGCCATATGATGTAAATTGTGTTGGCAAGCCGTAAAACCAAACAAAACAATATCTTATTCATATGGATTTTAAGAACATAATGAAATTACAAAAATGTATATATGTATTATCATTATGTACATTTTTAAATACAATCGTATAGGTAACTTTAAAATAAACGAGAGTGTTCGGAGCTTACGCTTGAAGTCGTAACATTAAAGTACTAGATTTTATAATGTTAGGCGGATGTTCCGCATTTTTGCTTGCCATGTTTTTGTAGTGTATATTTCATTGCACAAACGCCGGGAAACTTTATTTAGAATCGGGTCATTAACATGGCTAGTTCTATTTAAGAATCAATATTAGCATCAGTTTAAATGATCGACCTTTATTACGATTGCCAGTCTTCTTATGGTTTGATAACAGAGTGCTAAGACTTAGAGTACTATTAAATACCGGCATGGAGTAATGTATCCTAGTTTTTATGATAATAAATTTGCTTATTAATATAATAATTCCTCGCAAATTACTGGCTTTTACCGACAAGTTACCTGCCTCATAAAAAAATAAGAAGAAAAGTCGTTAAGATAAAATGCTCCTCAAGTCCCCATAAATTAAATGTAAATCGTCATTTTTCTTAAAATGCTTTTTGATTCATGAAAAATATGATACTCCGATATTTGATGCTATTTGTTTCATTTGATTTGAAGTCACCGTTAATAAAACACTTATTCTATCGCTTGTAACATAACCAAAGTATTGATAACGTAGTATTGGTAATGTAGAAACAATATCATCAGCCGATCATTACACAGTATTTTGGCGTGATAAAATGTCAAGGAGTTGAAAAGCAATTAGTGTTTGAGAGAATTTATACATTTGTTTTCCTTGAGTTGATGTAGTTCACGACAAAAACAATGCCATGGACATTTAAAAAGCTATAACGTTAAGTACAGTGTTAAGCTCGTAGCTCTATTCTACTTAATTCTTATAGGAATTGTATAATTTACAGAAAAGTATCAAAATAAGGGACTTTTTTACTATGTTTCTATAATCTAAATTAAGGCAAATTTTGTCGTTATATCCACCTTTTCAAGTGTTAATTAACAAAGATTCCCCTTATGTATTCTCATGTGTTCCTTATGTAACTTTATTGAGATATGTTCTGTTCAGTTCTGTTCACAGATAAGAGTTATTCAAACTCGTCATATGCATATGTACGGATTTCTAATTGATTTGGCATAGATTTTTGAAGGGGCTTGAGCCTGACTGAATGCTTTTTATTTGAGATATATTTCACAACAACACTATCACAAAAAACAAACCAACTTTGAACAAATTTTAATTCAAAATATTGATCTTTTTAAAGACACACATTTTAACAATCTTACAATAGAAAGAAGAATATCTTTGAACAAAATATAAGAGCAACAAACATTCCCGGCTTATCTTAGACTATCGACAATCATATACATTTACTGCAACAAACAAAACAATATTTTTTTTTATTTTCTATTATTTTTCTGTGTATTATTTTTCTTTCAATGATTTGATTGTCTAGACTTAATCATTTTAAACTTGATCTCAACAAACCGGGAAATATTCATCGCGTTATTATTTAATTCACATACGCCGGAAAACTGAATTTTAGAACCGGGGTGTATGTCATTAGCATCGTTGGTTCAATTTAAGATAAATTCGATTTTAGAATCGATAAATTAGAAAATTGAGTAAACATTTTTTATTACAGTATGACCAGCATCTTTCTTTGAAACCTTAGCGTTATCAGGGAATTGTTCATGTTATCCGAGATAATAATTTTTAACCAGTGACATGTAATGACTGTTGCAGTGTGCATTTGATTAGTATTAAATCTAACTTGATAAAGTAAACCGACAAAAATATCTAGAAAGCTATTTCGTTCAACAACTCGTGCATAGTAAGTATTGAACAAATGAAACACATTAATTAAGTTAGTTCCTTTATAAATAGGCCGAATGATCGCAATGATTGTAATAATTGTAATGTAACACTGTACATTCTTTTAAGATGTTGTCAAAATGAAAAGATAGAAAAAACATGTTATATGTCTTACATCTGTTTTTGCATCAAATACCTTATTTTTCAAATAAAAATAACATCGTGACAAAAACTTCAGTAAAGATTGTCATTTGGTTTATTGAAGTAATATCTGTCGACATATGGCTTGTTAACATTCCTTTAAATGTTGTGCATATATACTGTAAATGCCATTACTATCAATATTGCCATTGCTTAAGAATAGAAATAAATATAGATTTATTAAATAAATGACCCATTATTTCATTCAGACATTCTATTTTTGAAAAGATACTTCAATGACTACTCAGTAGAAATCATAGGCATACTGTGTGCAATCTTATCTGAATCCACAATAATATTATATAAATACATGCAAATATCTATAAACCAAAACTGAACAGATGTAATAGAAACAATAGCTTGATTCAATTCCATTCTAAGTTTTTACGTCATTACTTCGCTTGAGTACGTTAAAAGCAGATTTATTTAAGACCTGCGAAGTGAAATTGTTTAAATGTGCTGTGCATTATCATACTAGCCAAACAAATAATGTTATTGGTAATCACGGCGGGTAAACTATCCCCAAGAAAACGGGACACTAGAACGATCTCATCTGATAGAGATTAAGAACATTTTATCATGTTTTCAAAATATCTAATGTGAGAAAGATTTCATTGTCCGTTTGAATTCACATCATCTTAATATATCTGTCAATCATTTACGTGCCATTTCACTAAAAGTGCAATTTTCATCTAGCTCCGTGCATGTTTAACTTGTTGTTTGAAGGTATGGTTATTGAATTTAATTAAAAAACAATATGATATTATTTCAGCCAGTTAACAAGAAAATAGTTAGAGTCTACTTCTGTTTGATAGTCTCGAATGTCAATTGAAAACTGGAGTTTTACTATTTAAATCTTTGCGTATGCTATTGTTAAGTATATACTTAGATTTTTATGCTTTGTTGTATATATATGTTATATATTATGTATATTTCATTTCTTTATTAACTTACAAATGTATGTAAGTATATATACATAAACATACAATTGTATATTGTATTGATTAATGATAGAATAAAAATGAAATGGAGATGAATATATGAAATTGTTGTTATTTTTGTTTATTTTTTGTTTATCAATAATTGTGATACTTTTGGAAAAAGTGCCCATTGTTGACCAATCCACTTTCAATGTCGTTTTGTTTCAACGTTAATGTATAATGACATACATGGCTGGCTGACCATTTGTGAATTTTAAGAAGTGAAATCCGGATGTTTGTTAATAAATTTAAACCCTCTGCAGGTTTTACACAAGATCTTGGGACTTTATGTCGATCGAAATTAATTCTGAAGGTATTTGCATTTGGTCCGCCGAGTTTGTCTGGGTTCGAACTTATCTTTAAAATGAATTATTGTCCTCTAGAGATGATTTCACCTATATCGCATGTAAACTTGCTAGATATGAAAGTATATATTGTATGATATTTAATATTTGTATACTTTATAAACAAGAGTTGTCTGCCTATATAACGTAAATAATGACTTATCCATAATTTTTTCTTTTTCAGAATAGAACTTTTAATTGATTAGTTGTTGTCACGTGATAATCAACACATCGTCATATATCATTGTCATACATTGTGTATTCTCGGTGTAAATTACAAATTCCTGTACAAGGAACCTAATAGATGAGTCAGATTTTAATGCAATGTATTGTGTTTATACAGCTGTTTTACTTCTGGATTACTGTCATTATCAGAACGTGTGTTCAAGTGCATACACTTTGTTATTGCAAGGACAACAGCTCTACTGATGGTCTCGTAATTCTATCACGGCCAACCATATTATATTGGAAAACTTATTATAATCACAAGCATAAATCCCTAAATACTTCAATTTAACAAGTTTTCTAGGAAAATATTAAATGTATTTCTGCACGTTAGTAGAGTACAATTCAGATTTTTATTGTAACAGATTAAGATACAGATACCATCCGGTACCCTCCTGCCCCCCTCCTCGCCCTCCACCGCTACCTTTCTCCTTGTTATTTTCATTTACATCTAAATTCATCTGATGACAGGAGCTATATAGCATTTACTACAACACAAAAAGTAGTGGAAACATCAACCCGTCGAAGAATAATTCTCCGTTAACAGGACACATCTTTTCTCCTACTTACAATTCATATTTTTGTTGTTTCAAGAACAAAGTTTTAAAATTTTCAAAAAGTATATGTTATGTCTATCCGCTTATGGCTGAGAGGTTGCCTTTAAGGGTTGAGCCATTTGAATTGCAGCCACCATTTATCCCTGCGGGATCGTAAGAGGCGACCAAATAGGTCCGAATTACTGGAGTCTATGCATCTCTTATCTCCAGCAGGTGAAGTGATTTTAACAACTGGTGTTTCTTTAAGTTCGTATCACTTGAGGTTAATCAACATCACCTTTTCTGTTTAGGCGCCATATGACCTAAATTTTATATATATAAAATGGAAAGCTTTAATTTGAATAGGATGTCACTCATGTCAGCCACATGGTTGGTTCTAATTTAGAAAACAAATGTTTTTAACATTTTATCAATATAACCATCTGTTTAAATGATTATCAAATATTAGATCTTTTTTACAATTACCAGTCCTCTTGTGGTTCGATAACACATTGTTAAGACTAAGAGTGCTATCAGATACGGTGCATGCTGGACTAATGTAACCTAGTTTTTATGATAATGATTTTTTTTCATTTTATTTTCTTAAAATGGTGTTTTGATTAAAGAAGAATATGATACCCCGATATTTGATGTAATTTGATTTCTTTGATATGAAGTCACCTATTCTATCGCTTGTAACATAATCAAAGTATTGGTAACGTAGTACTAGTAATGTAGAAACAATATCATCAGCCGATCATTACAAAGTATTTTGGCGTGATAAAATGTCAAGGAGATGAAAAGCAATTAGTGTTTGAGAGAATTTATACATTTGTTTTCCTTGGGCTGATGTAGTTCACGACAAAAACAAATGCCATGGACATTTAAAAAGTTATAACGTTAAGCACAGTGTTTAGCTCGTAGCTCTATTATACTCAATCCTTATAGGAATTGCATAATTTACAGAAAAGTATCAAATTGAGTGACTCTTTTTATTATGTTTCTATAATCTAAATTAAGGCAAATTTTGTCGTTATATCCATTTTTTCATGTTTTAATTAACAAAGATTCCACACTGTTTTTATGTATTCTCATGTGGTCTTTTTGTCACTTAATTGTGTTAATAAAGATATGTTCTATTCAATTCTGTTCATAGATAAGAAATATTCAAACTCGTCATACACATATGTTTGAATTTCTAATTGATTTTGTGATAAATATTTGAAGGGATTTGGGCCGGGCTGCAGATATCTTTCACAACACTATGACAAAAACATCCACCTTTGAACAAATTTCAATTAAAAATATCGATCTTTTTTAGAGACCCACATTTAAACAATCTTACAACAGAAAGAAACATCTATTTGAACAAAATATAAGAGCAACAAATACTCTGTTTAACTTGGCATATCGATATACATGTACATTTACTACAACAAACAAAAACAATATTCATTTTTCGTGTGAATAATTTTTCTTTCTATGATTTGATTGTCTAGACTTAATCATTGTAAACTTGATCTCAGCAAACCGGGAAATATTCATCGCGTATTTTTCAATTTACAAACGCCGGAAAACTGAATTTTAGAACCGGGGTATTTGTCATTCGCATCGTTGGTTCAATTTAAGATAAATTCGATTTTAGAATCGATAAATTAGAACATTGAGTTATTATTCTATATTACAGTATGACCAGCATCATTCTTTGAACGTAACCTGACACACCTTAGCGTTATCAGGGAATTGTTCATGTAGGTCGAGATAATAATCTTTTAACCAGTGACATGTCATGACCATTGCAGTGTGCATTTAATTGCATGTAGTATTAAATTTTACCTGGTAAAGTTAACCGACAAAAATATCTAGAAAGCTATTTCGTTAAAAAACATGCATAGTAAGTATTGAACAAATGAAACACATTAATTAAGTTAGTTCCTTTATATATAGGCCGAATGGTCGCAATGATTGTAATAATTGTTATATAATACTGTACATTATTTTAAGATGTCAAAATGAAAAGATAGAAGAAACATTTTATATGTCTTACATCTGTTTTTGTATCAAATACCTATAAATTTCAAATAAAAATAACATCGTGACAAACACATCAGTAAAGATTGTCATTTGGTTTATTGAAGTAATATCTGTCGATATATTGCTTGTTAACATTCCCTTTAAATGCTGTGCATATATACTGTAAATGCACTTGTTTGCCCTGATTGATAGGAGAATGTTATGAAGCGTATTCATATATTTAGTTTACCGTCTTTACGTCCAAAATAATAAGCTCAATCTTATTAACCTAATACAAGGAAATATCTTAGCTTGAAATTAAAATTCGTTTAAAATTATGTGAATCTGCAGAGCGCAAATAGCCACAAAATTTATCAAATTTGTGCTGCGAAACAACAACAACAACAACAACAACAAAAACACACCCCCCCAAAAAAAACACAAAAAAACAACACCCAAAAAACAAAAATTGTCCTTGCTATACTACAAGACCGTGATGTTTCAGACAGGACTAATTACGACACACGCGAGATATAACTCAGACGACGGTGATTTCTGAGAGAGATTATGCACGATAGATGCCATTTCATGTACCAGTAAGTGTGTTGAAGTATTCGGAATATTTTGTGAAACATTTCAATACATTTCGTATCATTTTAAACTTTCAAAAAATAAATGATTGCAGCAGAAACAAGACCAAGAAGTAAAAACATGACCATTTAAATTGCTCTGCAAATATGCAAGAAAGAAATGTTCCCTCCACTTGGCTTTCCTCGAAGCATTTAAATGCCTAACAGCGCAGTAATTCTAATGAATAAATTAGGAATGCCTGCATTGATTGTGCACGCGACAAGTGCAATTGACTGCACAATCTTGCTAATTGTATGTCAATCATACAAACCAATGTAAATGGGTAACAAGCAATAATTAGTTGTAGGCTTTTTCAATTTTCAATTTTGCCGTGTTGGGCTTTCTTTAGGGATTCTGTATTTATCTATTTAATAAAATAGCTAAAAGTGGAGACCTTAAATGTCGATCTACTCGAAAAAAAATCGACTACCAAGCTTTTTCATGGACACAAGTATTCCATGCAAGCGATCGCAGCGCTAGAACCGGTGAATTATAATGAGGTTTCTTATTAGTTTAAACATATTTATTTTAGCTCGATTGCGGAATATGTTATTGCATCTTATATTAATCACTTTCGAAACCGCATTCTGGAACTAACAAGTACTAGTGTCAAATGAAGAAACATAACCGTGACACAAGTAGGACTCGAGGTTTAGGGTTAACAATAATTCTACATGAACATATAAAAAGACTGCCCCACTCTTTTTATAAATTGAAAGTTACGGATACATTCCGACGGATAAATACACACATTTCACAGGGCCTAGTGAGTTATTTATTGTTCATGTGAAGTAAATTATAAAATTGAAGAGAATGATGAGAAAATGTTAACTTATTTTGACTTCCACCTGTTCACTCTATATCTACCCATAGATGTGCATAATGTCACTTTAAGTTT
Organism: Ruditapes philippinarum; assembly: GCF_026571515.1. Taxonomy (NCBI): domain Eukaryota; kingdom Metazoa; phylum Mollusca; class Bivalvia; order Venerida; family Veneridae; genus Ruditapes; species Ruditapes philippinarum. Next base: position 10,604 of record NW_026862645.1, read on the forward strand.
TCTTTAATAGCGTTCTTATATATATTGACGTATACATTCGACATATCATATTCTGATTATAATATGATTATTGTTCTTATTTTAATAAGCTGATCAGACAAAAATAAGTTAAATGGATTTAAATAATTTAAACAAATTAAATGTCTAATATACCTGATTATTACAGTTATATGATAATACATACATAAGTATCACAACTTAGCCGTAATTTCTTTACATAATACTTAATCAATCTTGAAAATAGTATCAATTTCAAATATTAACATGTTACAGGAGTGAAAATGACAAATTTGACAATTTCAGATATGAGTGAACATGGCTAAAGTCATTTTATGGTTAAAATTGTTTCAAAATCTTCATAACCAATTGATACAATGTCCTTAATTGTATGAAACGACCAGAAATTGGTTCTGTAGCATGTATTCATTCACAATATTCCGTATTATTTGGTTTATTTAATAGATTCAGTTAGGATTTTACAAAACACAACACCCTGTAATATGGTTAGACAAACCACCAGAATAACGTTATGTTATCTCAAACAAAACTTGATTTACATATGACTCATATATAACTGGTATCTCATAGTAACAGTTATCACTTTATTAGGAAGACAAACATAAGTCCTAGATTTCAACCAATTAAATCACACATAAATGTCAGGCACATATTTTACAATATTGCAAATAAGTTGACCTGTTTCATTAATTCATTCATTGATTTCTAGTAGACGAGACAGACTATACGCTGCACGATTCGTACGTAAATTATTTTAAGCCTTTATTCGACATCTCTGTCATTCATTTACGTGCCATTTCACTAAAAATGCAATTTTGATCTAGCTCCGTGCATGTTTAACTTGTTGTTTGAAAGTACGGTTATTGAATTTAATAAAGAACAATATGATATTATTTCAGCCAGTTAACCAGACAATAATTAGAGTCCAATTCTGTTTGATAGTCTCCAATGTTTCATAAAAATGTCAATTAACGGAATTACTATTACTATTTAAGTCTTTGCTTATGCTATTGTTAAGTATATACTTAGATTTTTATACTTCGTTGTATATATATGTTAAATATTATGTATATTTCATTTTTTTATTAACTTACAAATGTATGTACGTATATATAAACATAAACATACAATTGTATATTGTATTTATTAATGATAGAATAAAAATGAAATGGAGATGAATATATGAAATTGTTGTTATTTTTGTTTTTATCAATAATTCTGATACTTATGGAAAAAGTGCCAATTGTTGACCAATCCACTTTCAATGTCGTTTTAATACAACGATAATGTATAATGACATACATGGCTGGTTGACCATTTGCGAATTTGAAGAAGTGAAATCCGGATGTTTGTTAATAAATTTGAACCCTCTACAGGTTTTACACAAGATCTTGGGACTGTATGTCATTTGTTCGATCGAAATTAATTCTGAAGGTATTTGCATTTGGTCCGCCGAGTTTGTCTGCGTTCGAACTTATCTTTAAAATGAATTATTGTCCTCTAGAGATGATTTCACCTATATAGCATGTTAACTTGCTAGATATGAAAGTATATATTGTATGATATGTAATATTTGTATATTTTATATGCAAGAGGTGTCTGGTTATATTATGTAAATAATCGCTTATCCATAAATTCTTCCTTTTCAGAACAGAACTTTTAATTGATTAGTTTTTGTCACGTGATAATCAACATATCGCCCCACATCATTGTCATACATTGTATGATGTATTCGCGGTGTAAATTACAAATTCCTTTACAAGGAACCTAATAGATGAGTCAGATTTTAATGCAATGGATTGTGTTTATACAGCTGTTATACTTCTGTATTACTGTCATTATCAGAACGTGTGTTCAAGTGCATACACTTTGTTATTGCAAGGATAACAGTTCTCCTGATGGTCTCGTAATTCTATCACGACGAACCATATTATATTGGAAAACATATTATGATCACAAGCATAAATCCCTGGATACTTCAATTTAACAAGTGTTCTAGGAAAATATTTAATGTGTTTCTGCACGTTAACAGAGTACAATTTAGATTTATAATTGTAATAGATTAAGATGCAAATACCATCCGGTACCCTCCCGTCCCCCGCTACCTACAATAATTATGATATTTTTAGATACATTCTTCTTTTAAATTCATTTGATGACGGGAGAAAATTAGTATTTACTACAAGAAAGAATAATTATCCGTTATCAGGACACGTCTTTTCTCCTACTTACAATGTATTTTTTGTTGTTGCAAGAACAAAGTTTTATCATTTTCAAAGTTGCATAACTATATCTCTTGGTTATGCCCTTGTAGGTGAGGGGTTGCCTTTAAGGGTTGAGGCATCAGAATTGCAACCACCGTTTAGGTAGCACTCCACACTTAATTTCAAGTTGCTGCCGCCAGTGTCATACAAGCAATATATATGATAATTCAATTACTTTACTGTGGTGTGTTACCTTATCCCTGATCGTAAGAGGCGACTAAATGGCCGAACAAATGTTTTATCAATATTACCATCAGTTTGAAAGATCGATGATCAAATTAGATATTAAATAATGACTACCAGTTTTTTATGGTTCGATAACACAATGTTAAGTATAAGAGTGGTAACGAAACCTAGTTTTTATGATAATAAATTTGCTTATATATATAATACTATGTCGCAAAATTACCGGTTTTAATGAAATGATATGTTTACCATATGACAAAACCAACACGTCTTGGTTAAATAACAAGTTTCCTACCTCATAAAGAAATGAGAAAAATAAGTCGTTTAAATAAAATGTTCCATAAGTCCCCATACATAAAATGTCAATTCTCATTTTTTCATATTTTTCTTAAAAAAATGTCTTGATTAATGAAAAATATGATACCCCTGTATTTGATGTAATTTGTTTTCATTAATATGATTTCAGCGTTTATAAACACCTATTTATTCTATTGCCCGTAACATAATCAAAGTACTGGTAACGCACTGGTAACGTAAACACAATATCATCAGCCGATCATTACACAGTATTTTGGCGCGATAAAATGTCAAGGAGATGAAAAGCAATTAGTGTTTTGAGAGAATTTATACATTTGTTTTCCTTGAGTTGATGTAGTTCACGACAAAAACATTTAAAAAGCTATTACGTTAAGTACAGTGTTTAGCTCGTAGCTCTATTCTACTTAATTCTTATAGAAATTATATAATTTTCAGAAAAGTATAAAAAATAAGGGACTTTTGTACTAATTGAGGCAAATTTTGTCGTAATATCTACCTTTTCATGTGTTAATTAACAAAGATTAACCACTGTTTTTATGTATACTCGTGTGTCCTTATGTAACTTAATTGAGTTAATAAAGATATGTTCTGTTCAGTTCATAGTAAAAATTATTCAAACCCGTCATATGCGTATGTATGGATTTCTAATTAATTTGGCATAGATATTTGAAGGGGTTTGGGCTTGACTGCATGCTTTTTATTTGAAATATATTTCACAACAACACTATCATAAAAACATCCCCATTTGAACAACTTTTATTCAAAATCTGACCAATATTTTACAACAATCTAACAATAGGGAACAAAATATAAGAGCAAACAACACTCGGTTTATCTTGGCATATCGATATGCATTTATATATACTGCAACAAACAAAAAACAATATATATTTTTTCTGTTTATAATTTTCTTTCAATAAATTGATTATCTAGACTTAATCATCGTAAACTTGATCTCAGCAAGCCGGGAAATATTCATCGCATAATTTTCAATTCACAAACGCCGGAAAACTGAATTTTAGAACCGGGTATTTGTCATTCGCATCGTTGGTTCAATTTAAGACAAATTCGATTTTAGAATCGATAAATTAGAATTAACATTCTATACTACTGTATGACCAGTATCTTTCTTTGAACGTAACCTGACAAACCATAGCGTTATCAGGGAATTGTTCATGTAATTCGAGATAATAATCTTTTAACCAGTGATATGTCATGACCATTGCAGTGTGCATTTAATTAGTATTAAATCTTACCCGATAAAGTAAACCGACAAAATATCTAGAAAGCTATTTCTTTAAAAAAAACTTTGCATTGTAAGTATTGAACAAATGGAACACATTAATTAAAGTAGTTCCTCAATAGGCTGAATGATCGCAATGGTTTTAATTTAACACTGAACATTCTTTTAAGAAAGTGTCAAAATGAAAATTAGAAAAAAAAAACATTTCATATGTCTTACATCTGTTTTTGCATCAAATACCTATATTTTTGAAATAAAAATAACACCGTGACAAACACATCAGTAAAGATTGTCATTTGGTTTATTGAAGTAATATCTGTCGACATATTGCTTGTTAACATTCCCTTTAAATACTGTGCATATATACTGTAAGTGCACTTGTTTGCCCTAACTGTTTGATAAAGGAATGCTATGAAGCGTGTTCATATTTTCAGTTTACCTTCTTAACGTCAAAAATAATAAGCTCAATCTTATTAAGCAAATAAAAGGAAAAATCTTAGCTTGAAAATTAAAATTCGTTTAAAATCATGTGAATCTGCAGAGCTCAAATAGCCACAAAATTTATCAAATAACGGACTTTAATTTGTGCTACTAAACATCATCATCATCATCAACAACAACAACAACACCCCCAACCCCCCACAAAAAACAACAACAAGATTGTCCTTGCTATACTAACAAGACCGTGATATTTCAGACAGGAGTAATTACGACACACGCGAGATATAACTCAGACGACGGTGATTTCTGAGAGAGAGAGATACTCCACTCTAGTTGCCATTGCATGTACCAGTGTGTTGAAGCATTCGGAATATTTTGTGAATTATTTCAATACATTTCGTATCATTTTAAATTGCATGTAAGTACTCAAAACTTCCGCTCATATATTCAAAGTAAGGATTACACAATTTATCGTCTGTTTGTTGACCCAGCCTTACAATAGAAAGAAACATCTCTGTTAAACAAAATAGAAAGGCGCAACCAACACTCTCAGTTTATCTTGGCATATCGATATGCATGTACATATACTACAACAAACAAAAACAAAATTCAGTTTTTCCTGTGAATAATTTTTTTTCAATGATTTGATTGTCTAGACTTAATCATTGTAAAATTGATCTCAACAAACCTTGAAACAAACCTGGAAATATTCATCGCGTATTTTTCAATTCGTAATAGCCGGAAAACTGTATTTTAGAACCGGGGTATCTGTCATTCGCATCGTTGGTTCAATTTAGGATAAATTCGATTTTAGAATCGATCAATTAGAAAATTGAGTAAACATTCTATATTACAATATGACCAGAATCTTTCTTTGAACATAACCTGACAAACCTTAGCGTTATCAGGGAATTGTTCATGTAATTCGAGATAATAATCTTTTAACCAGTGATATGTCATGACCATTGCAGTGTGCATTTTATTAGTATTAAATCTTATCTGATAAAGTAAACCAACAAAATATCTAGAAAGCTATTTCGTTCAAAAAACCGTTCATAGTAAGTATTGAACAAATCAAACACATTAATTAAGTTAATTCCTTTATAAATAGGCTGAATAATCGGAATGGTTGTTATAATTGCAAAATAACACTGGACTTTCTTTTAAAATAGTGTCAAAATGAAAAGATAGAAGAAACATTTTATATGTCTTACATCTGTTTTTGTATCAAATACCTATAAATTTCAAAGAAAAAACATCGCGACAAACACATTTAATTTATTAAAGATTGTCATTTTGTTTATTGAAGTAATATATGCCGACATATGGCTTGTTAACATTCCCTTTAAATGCTGTGCATATATACTGTAAATGCACTTGTTTGCCCTGTTTGATAGGGGAATTGTATGAAGCGTGTTCATATTTTTAGTTTACCGTCTTTACGTCCAAAACAGTAAGCTCAATCTTATTAAGCAAATACAAGGAAATATCTTAGCTTGGAAATTATTATTCGTTTAAAATCATGTAAATCTGCAGAGCTCAAATAGCCACAAAATTTATCAAATAAAGGTACTGAATTTGTGCTACGAAACATCATCATCAACAACAACAACAACAACAACACACCCCAAAAAACCCCCACAAAAAACAACAAGATTGTCCTTCTATACTGGCAAGACCGTGATGTTTCAGACAGTAGTATTTACGCCACACGCGAGATATAACTCAGTCGACGGTGATCTCTGAGAGAGATAATGCACTTTAGTTGCCATTGCATGTACCAGTAAGTGTGTTAAAGTATTCGGAATATTTTGTGAATAAATGATTGCAGCAGAAACAAGACCAAGAAATAAAAATTTGACCAATTGAATCGCTCTACAAATATGCAAGAAAGAAATGTTCTCTCCACTAAGCTTTCCTCGAAGCATTTAAATGTCTAACAGCGCAGTAATTCTAATGAATAAATTAGGAATGTCTGCATTGATCGTGCACGCGACAAGCGCAATTGACTGCACAATCTTGCTAATTGTATGTCAATCATACAAACCATTGTAAATGGGTAACAAGCAATAATTAGTTGAAGGCTTTAATAAACTAGCTAAAAGTGGAGATCTCCTTGAAAAAAAAAAGAAAAGAAAACTAAGCCATTTCACGGACGAAAGTATTTCATACAAGCGATCGTCGTGTCCTCTAGTACCGGTGAATTATAATAAGGTTTCTAGTTAGTTTAAAACATATTTATTCTAGCTCGATTGTGAAAAATGTTTTTTAAACGTATATATTATTATATTATATTTTTTATGATCATTTTTATAAGCTGATCTGACAAAAAGAAGTCAAATGGATTTAAATAATTTAATTTTATAAGTAAATGTGTAATATACCTGATTATTACAGTTATATTATAAATGTTAGTATCACAACTTACTCTATAAGATCATGTTGTTATTTCTTTACATAATACTTAATCGATCTTGCACATAAGTATAAATATGAAATATTGACATGTTATAGGAATGGAAAATGACAAATTCAGATATGAGTGAACATAGCTAAAGTCATTTTATGCTTAAACTCGTTTCAAAATCTTCATAACCTCTGATTCCCTTTTAAAAGCCAATTCTATTCAGTTTCGCCCGTTGTTTTCTCGTTTAGCGCACACGTATATTTTACTTGGGGACCATACGCCACTTTTCACGGAATGCCACCACTAACGTGTCACATTGAAGGTTCCATGATAACCTCAATATGAACACATCTGCGGATTTTTCAAAATGCAATATTTTACCGGTTCATGTTAAATGAATTCTCATAATAAGCCGGTGCTAGAGGTGCGGACGGTAGTTTACAATTGCCACTACCATACATAAACAGGCTCAATCAAACCGAACCTGCAACATTTTCAATTTTGCCGTGTTGGGCTTTCTTTTGGGACTTTTTCTAATGTACATATTAGACATAAACTGCATGTAGTACCAATATTTATGTCCGGTTTGTCTGTTCCAGCAAGCATATCAAATATTATGGGGAACAGCATTTTTGCACAAACTTAAATAAATAAACCTTTTACTCGCTACGTTCAGCATTACCAATTTTTTCCTTTCATCATTTCGAGAACATCGTGACTCGATCTTTGAGGCGTTCAGTAAATGCTTACTGAAGTTACTGACTTAACTACACCAATTATATTATCGTATGCTTATTATTCCAGACACAATTCAATCACATTTGTCAAGATTTTCCCTCAGAACCCAGTGTCCCCCTCCTTGTCCAGTCTTCCTAGTCCAATGGTTTATATTTATTTCAACTTATGATAATTTTCATACCCAACTTTTCTTTAATCTTACCATTTTGCAGTTTCTGTGTCCAATGTGGCTTCGATACTTTAGTCTCGTTACTTTTGTATAGGTGCCCCACTGGACACGGAATCATTTTATACTACACTTAATTATGAATAACTTAAAAAGGAATAATACACATCTTCTTTCACCTCTTCGGGTACATTCTACGTCTACATATTCTATACAGATATGAAATCGTTGTTATTTTTTGTTTATATCAATATTTCTTATACTTACGGATCAAGAGCCCAATGCTTAAAGGTCGTATTTATAATGGTTATGTGTAATGACATATATGGCTTGCTGACCAAAGTGATATCTGGACATTTGTTCATTACATCTACTTAAACCTTGTACAGGCTTTTATCTATGTTTTGGATAACACAAGATGTTCGGACTTTAGGTCATGTAAAATATTTATATTTTAAATACAAAAAATGTCTGCATATCTAACGTAATTAATGACTTGTACTTTCAGAACAGACCTTTTAATTAATTAGTTTTTATCACGTGATAATCAACATATCGCCGTATATCATTGTCATACATTGTATGATGTATTCCCGGTATAAATTACAAATTCCTTTACAAGGAACCTAATAGATGAGTCAGATTTTAATGCAATGAATTGTGTTTATACAGCTGCTTTACTTCTGGATTACTGTCATTATCAGAACGTGTGTTCAAGTGCATACACTTTGTTATTGCAAGGAAAACAGTTGTCCTGACGGTCTCGTAATTCTATCACGACCAACCATATTATATTGGAAAACACATGCACTTTCATGTTTACATGTATCTCTTGTTGTTGACATTGAATTTGTAGTTGTTTTATGACATGTATTTTTTACCAGAATAAAACTATCTATCTGTCTATAAACTTATTATGATCACAAGCATAAATCCCTAGATACTTCAATTAAACAAGTTTTCTAGGAAAATATTCAATGTATTTCTGCACGTTAGTAGAGTACATTTTAGATTTTTAATTGTAACAGATTAAGATACCATCCGATATCCCCTCCCCGCCCCCTCCCCCACCGCTACATTCAATAATGATATTTTCAGATACACCGTGTTTGCTAGGTATTTTTATATTTATTTAAATTTATTTCATGACAGAAGTAATAAACTGAGTAGCACAAAGTAGAGGAAATAACAATATCTTTTCTCCTACTTGCCATGTATTATTTTTGTTGAAAGAACAAAATTTCCATATTTTCAAAGCTGCATAAGTAAATCTTATGTCTATCCGCTTGTGACTACTGGGGTGTCTTTAAGGGTTGATGCATTAGAATTGGAATGACAGACTATTCTCTCCCTTTCCAGTTCCTCCCCCTGACGGTTCTCTCCCTAACCGTTTTCTCCCCTGACGATTCTCTCCCAAAATTGAAATATGCAGACAGTTCTCCCCCAATTTTTATTTTTAAGTTATCTTTTTTGTTTTGACTTAATCTAGTTATATTTCTTAATGAATATTATTAAAATAATGTGTTTGATAATTAAGTGTTTTTAATGTTTTGTTTATCTGAATTTAGTGCATGTAAATTTCACACCTTTTTCAAGTATTTTAATCCTATCAACACCTTCATTGTGGGTGATTAATTATTGGACAGTGACTGATATACACCTGTAATTATGTTAATTAATGTCTATTGATATTCATTAATTTGTTAAAATAGCACATAGGGTGGTAACAAATTTTAGAAAACAAATAAGCAACAACTGGTATGCAATCACATTTACTTTTATACAAAATTTCTCAAAGAACATGTAGTCATTAACATGAAACAATATATAATACCAAGTTCAAATCAGCTCTGTTGGATATTTCTTCTGAGATCTTAAATATTTTCAATCACAAAAATATGACTTGGAGTAAAGAATTAATGAAGTTTTAATAAATTTTATTGAAATTAATTACAAGGAAATTAAAATATGTTAATTAAGTTAGACTTTTTTATTTATATGAATAAAAGGTAATATAATTGAAATAGAATAAATATGAAATCAAAAATTAACTCGAATTTATGCTTTAAGTGTTATTAATTTCATGAATTGAAAATTTTTCATTTTAAAGCTCATTGATGATCATATTACAAAAAATGTAAATTATATCAAAATTATTAAAAAAGATAATTTAATTCTATTACAAAAACAATGTCTGTTATATTAAACAGTCACAGAAAGCCACATTAACTTCAAGCACTCCTCTTAATAGTTTTTACAGAAAGCCACATTAACTTCATGTCACTCCTCTTAATAGTTTTTACTCATCACTTCACATTATTTCAACCTGAAATGTTTATTCTTCACACTGAGGACCATATGCCGAGGCACAGCCTTCAAGCAATTCACTGGTCTGAATATTCCCTGCAGAATAGTTCTTCCAAAGCTCCCTTATCTTTTCCTCAATCTTGCGTGCTGTTGGACGAACACGACGCGTAGAAATACCATCTCTAAGGTGACGCAACTCATATGACACTTCTTCAGCCTCACACTGTAAGACAGGTACCAGTCTGTAAAATGACAAGCTCAAGCCCCCAGCCTTTCGGTTCAATTTGTTGTGCCACCCAGAAAATATTATACCATGGAAACATTAAGTAAATGTTTACATTAAACAGTATTCCACACGATTTATATGCAAGTCGACAATGTTCGATCATAAAAATAATTCTTATCAGAACATTTTGTTTTTTAAATTAATGCTAGTTATTTTTAAACTCGTGTGTGTCAAGTGCATTTATTTATTTATGTAGAAGTTTATTGTAAAAATATTTTCACAAAATAATTACCTTCACAATCGTTGTTGGTGCGGATGGTAAGACCAAACACAGACCATGACTCAATGGTAAAGATTGGGTGGTTCATCCTCTGATGTTCCATATAGGAGATGAGGTCATGTAGAGGTTCACTGTTTGCTCTTGATGACAATTCTTGGAATGCTGGCTCAATATGTGTGTATGGGAGAAATGGAAGTCCCAGAAGCTGACGGATGTAGTTGTAGATGGTAGCCCGGCGAGAGTATGCTGGCTTCAGTCCCACTTCTTGGACCTTGCGCCACACAGCCTGTGTAAAATGGAAGACACAACCTTTCACTGTGGCACCAGGAAATACCTACTTACTGCTAACCAGGCAGCTGAAAAAAAAATGTGTATGAATATACAAACTTATATAAATTGTTAAATGACTTGTAAACTTTATTTGTAATAAGAAACGTCAGCACTTTCACATAGTCTTCTGTTCTTCTCCTCGACATGAGAATGAAAGCCATTGGAACTTGCTTTTCCAAACCCTCGTTATTCTTCACAAAACCATGGATGGATTCGAGTTGACCTGAAGTGAATGGATCCCCAACAACACGGAAAGTTCCATCCATAAACCAGCGCTTGCATGTGCTGAGTAGGTCTAGTTGTTCCTTAGTAGCAAACACTAAGTGGCGCGCTGTTCCATTCTTTATATCAGCCACCAAAAAGTCTGGACACTTAAGGAAGTCCATATCAACCACAAAGTCTAGGTCTTTAGGTTCAGCTGGGCAAAATTTTTCTCTATACCGGTTGGCTTGTCTGGCTAGGCTGTTGCATGGCGATTGGAACACCAGGTTGGTTTGATTGAATATACTCCTTTCGCGCATTCTTACTTATCTCAATGGTACTTTTGAAAGGTTGTTCTCTAGCTTCCTTACGCACTTTGACAGAAACGCTAACCCTGTATTTAAGAGAAGGCTCAGGCCCATGCTGGTGAGAGTTATTACCCCTTACAAAATCACTTCCCTTCTGCACCACACTGGCATAGCACTTGCCTGTAACACTCCGGCTTGAACAAAACCACAGAACTGAGTTCTTTCCTCTTTTCTTTGCATAGTACTTATACCCATCAGATGCCACTAGTAAAGGCTTACCTCTTTTGCTGCCTTCTTCAAACACTGTGAATTCAACCTGAGGCTCTTCAATCAATGTTTGTGATAAAGGTTCCTCAACAATTGCTGTTACACTTGTGTCAGCTTGATCAATAATCTGCTGGTCTCTTACATTGAAAGGTAAAGCCATCCTGGAATTTTGTGTCTCTTCTATCCTATCAAGTGTAGACTCATTGGATGATTCACACAAGAAGTGTCCATATCTTCAGACAGGAGGGATGTCTGGACAATAAATGTTGCACCATGTCGATCTGTGGTAGGATTGGATCGCTCACATCGCTGACATTTGTCAAAAATTTATATCACTACCACTCTTTACAGCAGCCCTGTACTGCTCTAGTGTGATACCTATAATATTAACATATTCAATAACTTTCCTTTTCGTTATGAATTTCATTATCTTTTCAGTTTTGACTTACATTAACATGAAACAATATACAATACCAAATAACTAATAAAAATACAGATGCTTAGATCACAATTAATTAACTGAAATTTCTTATGAATAAATTTAATAATATACAGTATCAGTAATATATATATAATATACAGTATCAATAATATATCACCACCCTTTCACAGCTATTTTAATCTAATCAACACCGTGATCTCCAGTAATGATTAAATAAACACATCAATTATCTCTGACAGCAAATTTAACACACATGTGTATTGAACATGTGAACCTTTCTTCATATTATACCAAAGTATAAAATTTAGCAATTACAATGCATTCATATTTATTTTATTCAATAATTAATATCTAATGATTATCCCATTATCTTTTCAGTTTTGAACATTTAGTCATTAACATGAAACAATATATAATACCAAATAACTAATAAAATACAGATACTTAGATCATAATTCTTTTACTGAAATTTCTTATGAATGAATTTAATAATATATGATATATACAGTATCAATAATATATATAATATACAGTATCAGTAATATATCACCACCCTTTCGCAGCTATTTTAATCTAATCAACACCTTGATTCTTGAGTAATGAATACATAAACACCTCAATTATTTGTATGAATGAAATACTAAATTTCAGAACCCCCCAAAAAAAATTTTAAATAGTGAATTTTTGCATGCCTTCTTTCTATACTATTTGGGATATTTTCCATAATGTACCGAACAAACGTCATACATTTCATTCTTTATTAGTTCATTCATACAAATCATTTAATAACAACAAAAATACATAATTATTTAAACAGATAAATGCAATATTTCAAAAATAAATCTTATTTTTGTAGCAGGGATCTTATTTTTGGTATCCATCTATACCGAATTTATTTAGATGTTTTTTTCTACTTTAGTCCTTTTGATTTCGCATGAATAATGTTGCTTATTTACATTGTTACATGTATTTCGGATTTTTTTCTTTCAAATTAAAAAAAAAGCATTTTGTAATCATCAGTCAGTAGATCTAAAAATATTACCTTTATTCACTAAGGTCAAATTAAAAGAAAAAAAAATCAACAATTTCATATATCTATGAAATAAAAAAAAAATCCTACCTGTACCACATGTGCGGTGCTGCCACTTATGACAAGAGTCACATGAAATTCCATGTTGTCTTGGACGCACATATGAAGCACACTCTAAACAAATATCCGACATAATTTAATTTCTACAAACACTTTTTAAAAATTCCAAATTATATTTCAATGCTTAGTAATCACAGTATAGTAACACCATAAATTATCAATATACAATGAATATTTTAGAAATATGATATCCTTATATAAGCAAAATTTTATCAATAAACAAATTTTGTTTGTTGCAACATTTTAAGTGTTAATTAAAGGCACATTCACTTATTATTTAGACAGATTAAATTAGTTTAACATCAAAGCAATTTTTTTCAGGTATGAAAAACAATCAATTAATATGTTTTTAAATATTTACTTTTAATCTTTAAGATGAAAGAAGAAAAAAAAATAAAACACAATAATTAATATCTAATTATTATCCCTATCAAATTAATTATTCAATAATTATTTTTAATGACTAAACACATTGAAATATACCCATTTTTAACATCTAAATACTTCAATCAAATATTTTTTCTTTAATTTGTATCAATTAATGATAAACTTACCCTTTTATTTAACATCTAAATACTTCAAATATAATATACAAATAAAATTAAAAATGTGGGGGAAATGTCTGCATATTTGCAATTATGCAGACGATTCTCCCCCAAAATAGGGAGAGAATCGTCAGGGAGGAAACGTCAGGGGAGGAAACGGTAAGGGAGAGAATAGTCTGACTACCTTAGAATTGCAGCAACCATTTATCTCTGCGTGATTGTAAGATTCGACTGAATTGGTTCGAAGTACTATAGTCTATGCATCTTTTAGCTCCAGCAGGTGAGGTGATTTTGAACCCTGGTGTTGTTTTAAGTTTGTAACACCTGAGGTTAGCCAAAATCATCTTACCTGTTTCGGCGCCATATGATGTAAATTATGTTGGCAATCCGTAAAACCAAACAAAACAACAATATCTTATTCATATGGATTTTAAGAACATAATGGAATTATATATGTTTTATCATTATGTACATTTTTAAATACAATCGTATATAAAGACAATACAGGTAACTTTAAAATAAACGAAAGTGTTTGGAGCTTACGCTTGAAGTCGTATTTTATAATTTTAGGCGGATGTTCCGCTTTTTTTGCTTGCCATGTTTTTGAAGTATATATTTCATTACACAAACGCCGGGAAACTTTATTTAGAATCGGGTACCTGTCATCCACATGGCTAGTTCTATTTAAGAATCAATATTACCATCAGTTTAAATGATCGACCTTAATTACGATTGCCAGTCTTCTTATGGTTTGATAACAGACTGTTAAGACTTAAGAGTGCTATTAAATACGGTTCTAGGAGTAATGAAACCCAGTTTTAATGATAATAAATTTGCTTCTTAATATAATACTACGTCGCAAATTCACCGTTTTTTTTTTTTTGGTAAAATGACAAATTTCCTACCTCATAAAGGAATAAGAAAAATAAGTCGTTTACATAAAATGTTCCTTAAGTCCCCATAAATAAAATGTTAATCCTCATTTCTTCATATTTTCTTAAAAGTTCCATTATAAACTTTTTCCCGTGCAAAGGTTTTCTGAATAAGGGAAATTAGTTTATCATTAATTAAATTATGTGGCAGTGTAGTATAAAGGGTAGAAAAATCGTATGTACTGACAGTTGAAGCCCGATAGTTCTTAATTTTTAATTTATCCAGAATTTCACCGGAATTCTTAATGGACCAAAATAGATGTTTGCCTGTATTTTCGTATACTTTATCACAGTATCTAATTACATGTGTTTTAATGGCAGTCAAACAAGACGTCAATAAAATAGAAAGTTTAGTTGTTGTGCTAGATGTAGAATTAGCAATGAATCTGGCTTTGTAAGGTTTTTTATGTAATTTAGGAATCCAATACATAATAGGAAGTTTTAGTTCTTTTTCATCGATTCGGACTTTTAGACTGGAAATATTAGTAACATGATTGTTAACAATGTCTTTTTCAGAAGCAGTAGTTTTAGAATACGCATTAGTGCTATTAAGTTCTTTATGTAAAACGTTAATGTAATGGATACGTCATACAATTATGATATTATTAGCCGCCTTGTCCGCTGGTACCAAAACAAATTTTGAGTGAAAAGCTAGAATATCCTTTTTCAGATGTCTTAAAGTAAGTCTCGGTTTAGGTGGAAGAAGTTGTTCATTTCCACGATAAAAATTAATACGTGAATCAATAATTTTGAAAATGTTACGTTTCCAAGTAGCTAGAGCATTACTATCAGCATTTTCACGGCGACACCATTTACTTGAAAAATCCTCAATTGTTTCAGCAATCTGACAACGACAAGCATTAAAATCAATTTCTGAGGGAATTCTGTATTTAGGTCCTTTTAAGAATAAATTACGAATTTTTTTGTCTGCAATAATATCAAAATTACCAGTGATAATATGGCCAAAATCTGAATTACAGAAATTAGAAGTATTGCAGTCTCCAGTAGTTGGAGTATTAGACTGAATGTCTAAGTCAGAGACCACTTTGTTGTAATTAAATATAATATTTCTAACAGGTTTCTTATATTTATAGCAAATAATAGGTATCTCAGAGTTTTTGAAGTATAAAGGAACTGAATCAGTGACACGTTTATCACGAAATATACTAGGTAAATCGATGAAGTCGATACCTTTATTAAGGAAGGTAACTTTTAGGAAATGCCTGTCGTGGTCAGAAGTGTTGTCGATATGAGGTCTTAAGACGTGCTGAGTATAACTTTGAATAAGATAAGCTGCTGTATATAAAGGATCTGTTTGAATAACTATATTATCTGCCTCCGCGTCTAAGATTTTCAGAGATGATAATGAAAGAGAAGTAAGACGTGATAACATTGCATGCTTACCAGAATTTTTTAAGATATTATTTAAGTCGGTGAGAGACAGGGTAATTTTAGATTTACGTTTGATGTTGCCATTTTTACGTATTCCGTGAGATCGGGATTTACGTTTACGAATATTCAGAATAGAAAATATATCAATGTTAGGATCTTTAGAGATGTTACCTTGTTGAAAAATATTGTCATTTAGGCCAAGTGGGAAAGGCGTTTGTAAGTTTTTAATCCATTTTAATTCTGCCAAGTGTCTAACTTTTACTTTAAAACTAGCCGAAGTATCAGAATCATAAATAATATGTTCTACTGGTTGAATTGAAACATTTTTGAATGAATGACCATCTTTACGAAAATGTTGATATAGAAAAGTTGTAAATTTTGAGCGATTTCTCATTTTATAAAAATGTTCACGAAATCTAATTTTAAGAGAACGCCCTGTCTGACCAACATACTGTATGCCACACCCAGGGGTGTTTCAAGTCAAAACATAAACAAAATGAGTAGCCTTTCAGTCAATATCTGTATTTAGAATTACATTAAATGTTCTCCCATTGACATTAGAGGTTATTGTAGACATGTGCGATAAAAAGTTACAACATCCGCACCTCTTAGAATTACACTTGTTTATAGAAGGATACACTCTAGATCTATGAGGGTAATTTGTAGTAGTGATATTATATTTCTTAAGAATAGTATGTTTTATAGGGGAAAGCCTGATGCGTAAAGAATTATTGAAAATATTAGTGTTTATGGATCGTGGAATATAAAATGAATTAACAGATGACAAATTTAAAGGCGAAAGAACGACGGATGGTGTTCGTCTAGGTGTACTGTGATGTTTCATCTGTATAGAACCTGGAAACAAACCTGGATATATTCATCGCGTATTTTTCAATTCGTAATAGCCGGAAAACTGAATTTTAGAACCGGGGTATCTGTCATTCGCATCGTTGGTTCAATTTAGGATAAATTCGATTTTAGAATCGATCAATTAGAAAATTGAGTAAACATTCTATATTACAATATGACCAGAATCTTTCTTTGAACATAACCTGACAAACCTTAGCGTTATCAGGGAATTGTTCATGTAATTCGAGATAATAATCTTTTAACCAGTGATATGTCATGACCATTGCAGTGTGCATTTTATTAGTATTAAATCTTATCTGATAAAGTAAACCGACAAAAATATCTAGAAAGCTATTTCGTTCAAAAAACCGTTCATAGTAAGTATTGAGCAAATCAAACACATTAATTAAGTTAGTTCCTTTATAAATAGGCTGAATGATCGGAATGGTTGTTATAATTGCAATATAACACTGGATTTTCTTTTAAAATAGTGTCAAAATGAAAAGATAGAAGAAACATTTTATATGTCTTACATCTGTTTTTGTATCAAATACCTATAAATTTCAAATAAAAAAACATCGTGACAAACACATCAGTAAAGATTGTCATTTTGTTTATTGAAGTAATATCTGTCGACATATGGCTTGTTAACATTCTATTTAAATGCTGTGCATATATACTGTAAATTCACTTCTTTGCCCTGTTTGATAGGGGAATGATAAGCGTGTTCATATTTTTAGTTTACCGTCCAAAATAATAAGCTCAATCTTTTTAAGCTAATACAAGGAGATATCTTAGCTTGAAATTAAAATTCGTTTAAAATTATGTGAATCTGCAGAGCACAAATAGCCACAAAATTTATCCAATTTGTGCTGCGAAACTACAACAACAACAAAAACACAACCCACCCCACTAAAAAAAAAAAAAAAAAAAAAAAAAAAAAACACCCAAAAACAACAATTGTCCTATACTACAAGACCGTGATGTTTCAGACAGGAGTAATTACGACACACGCGAGATATAACTCAGACGACGGTGATTTCTGAGAGAGATTATGCCCGATAGATGCCATTTCATGTACCAGTAAGTGTGTTGAAGTATTCGGAATATTTTGTGAATTATTTCAATACATTTCGTATCATTTTAAAATCTTTCAAAAATAAATGATTGCAGCAGAAACAAGACCAAGAAGTAAAAACATGACCATTTAAATTGCTCTGCAAATATGCAAGAAAGAAATGTTCCCTCCACTTGGCTGTCCTCAAAGCATTTAAATGCCTAACAGCGCAGTAATTCTAATAAATAAATTAGGAATGCCTGCATTGATTGTGCACGCGACAAGTGCAATTGACTGCACAATCTTGCTAATTGTATGTCAATCATACAAACCAATGTAAATGGGTAACAAGCAATAATTAGTTGCAGGCTTTAATAAAATAGCTAAAAGTGGAGACCTTAAATATCGATCTCCTCGAAAAAAAAATCGACTACCAAGCTTTTTCATGGACACAAGTATTCCATGCAAGCGATCGCAGCGCTAGAACCGGTAAATTATAATGAGGTTTCTAATTAGTTTAAACATATTTATTTTAGCTCGATTGCGAAATATGTTATTGCATATTATATTAATCACTTTCGAAACCGCATTCTGGAACTAACAAGTACTAGTGTCAAATGAAGAAACATAATCGTGACACAAGTAGGACTCGAGGTTTAGGGTTAACAATAAATCTACCTGAACATATAAAAAGACTGTCCTACTCTTTTTATAAATTGAAAGTTACGGATACATTCCGACGGATAAATACTACCTATACTACAAGACTGTGATGTTTCAGACAGGAGTAATTACGACACACGCGAGATATAACTCAGACGACGGTGATTTCTGAGAGAGAGAGATACTCCACTCTAGTTGCCATTGCATGTACCAGTGTGTTGAAGCATTCGGAATATTTTGTGAATTATTTCAATACATTTCGTATCATTTTAAATTGCATGTAAGTACTCAAAACTTCCGCTCATATATTCAAAGTAAGGATTACCCAATTTATCGTCTGTTTGTTGGAACTGACAGCAGAGGTATCACTCCGTTTTGTACGGTGGCACAAAGGTGACACGTGTGTTTTTATTTAACTCGTGCGCACGAGATACTATGTCGTGACCACGAGTTACTAAGTCGTGGCCACGAGATAGCTAAGTCGTGGCCACGAGATACTATGTCGTGGCCACGAGATACTATGTCGTGCCTACGAATTACTAAGTCGTGGCCACATGATAAATAACCAATCAGATTCACCATTTATATGAATTTCCTAATAAACTAGACATGTGCTATAGTACAAGGATGCCCCTACTTCACCAGCATGTAAAAGTGCCATTTATACAACTTATTGACTGGGCAATAATTTTACATTTAGCGTCACTGTGATTCTGATTTTTGACCCAATGACCTCGAAATTATTAGATGTTATGATCAGGTGCAATGTATAAACCATGGTTTATCCCTTCTAAATTATTGATCAGACAAGGATTTTACATGAAGTGTCATGGTTACCTTGACCCTTGACCTCAAACATCCTTATAGGCTATCTACTGTCCATGGGCAATGTCCCTTCCAAATAAAATAAACCAGGACTTATTCTTCATGTTATCGTATAAACAAGGTTAACAGGCCGTAGTACGTACAAACTGACCAATTCGATCACAAAATTGTCCCAACAAAGGGCTATAGTCAAAATTATTGTCTGATGGGCCTTGGAAGGTGACTTTCTAATATGATCCTATAGACAAACTCAAAGTGAATATCTTCAGTATTTTCAAAAATTAATGTTGCATGTAAAAGTAAGTTGTTATAATATATAGTGTATTCTGATTGGTTAATTATGTCGTGCGCACGACTAAGTTATCTCGTTCTTACTCGTGGCCACGACATAGTATCTCGTGTCCCCGACTTAATTATCTCGTGACCACGACATAGCAACTCGTGGCCACGACATAATATCTCGTGACCACGACTTAGCTATCTCGTGCCCACGACTTAGTAACTCGTGGCCAAGACATAGTATCTCGTGCGCACGAGAATACTAAAAACACACACATGTCACTTTTGTGCCACCGTAGTTTTGCTCTATTTAAAGACATTAGGTATTTTTATTCTATTGAAAATGACGCCTGTCGTATAAAAAGTATACATTTAAAAATATTTACAATCAATAGGAACAAGAACAAGAAATAAAAACATGTCCAATTGAATTTCTCTGCGAATATGCAAGACAGAAATGTTCACTTCACCTAACTTTCCTAGAAGCATTTAAATGTCTTACAGCGAAGTAATTCTAATGAATAAATTAGGAATGCCGGCATTGATCGTGCACGCGACAAGTCCAATTGACTGCACAATCTTGCTAATTGTATGTCAATCATACAAAGCAATGTAAAAGGGTAACAAGCAATAATTAGTTGATGGCTTTAATAAAATAGCTAAGTGGAGACCTTAAATGTCGATCTCCTAGGAAAAATTGAAAACCAAGCCATTTCATGGACGAAAGTATTTCATGCAAGCAATCGCCGCGTCCTATAGTACCGGTGAATTATTATACGGTTTTTATTTAGTTTTAACATATTTATATTAGCTCGATTGCGAAACATGTTCTTGCAACTTATATTAATCACTTTCGAAACTGCATTCTGGAATTAACAAGTACTGGTGTCAAATGAGGAAACAAAATCGTGACACAAGTACGACTCGAACCCATGATCCTGGGTTGAGAGACAGACACATAAACCACTAAGACACCGCTCCTACGTGTTCTATAGTGTACTTTGCGTATACAATGTAGTATATAATTTGATATAAATGTTTTCATTTTTATAAGCTGATCAGGCAAAGAGAAGTTAAATGGATTTAAATGATTTAAATAAGTTTAATGTGTAATATACCTGATTATTACAGTTAAATGATAAAGGTTAGTATTGAAACGTACCCGGGGTTTGCTAGCCCGGACACACTTTAATATTGACACGTGGGTTCTTTTTAAACACACGTAAATGGATAAGGGAAATTAGGGACACAAGGACTAAAAGATACGGACGCCTGAAATAAGATTAACACAACAATTTATTAAATATACATTTTACAAACAATAAAATTTGTATAAAGTATATTTTGTGGATGGCTCTGGCTTGGGCTCCTTGTTTTAGGTTAGGAATATTTTTTTGTTACGTTTAGAATAATGTATATTATAAGATGTAATGTAAGGCTCGACAAATACGGTGTTACGTTTTGCCTGTGGTCTGGTACAAATTTTATGGTAGGAATTACCATGAAATGCTATAGGGTTGATGGGGTATTTAAAATGGTAACTACAAAATACAGTGGTGTTCTACCCTGGTATGTGGGTATTACTATAAAATATGGGGTTATGGCTATGGAAACTTGGTCTTTAGTTAGGATTTATTATAAATGGAAAATAGAGGAGTTTAACTTAATTATTTGTTAAACTTGGTAGGTAACAGTTTAAGTTATAGACACATTATATTAATGCATATATTAATTATTATACATGCATAGTTATAATTAAAATTTGCTAAATATTTGCAAATTTTCCATGTAGGAATACAAATACAAATACAAGACATTTATATAGCGCAAAAATGTATTAAATATTCGATTGCACTGTACATTATTAAGACTATATACACATATGCTTGATCAAGACACTCCCAAACCCTGTCTCGATGGCACAGCCAATCTACAACTCTAGTTGAAAAACAGTCCAAACAAGTATGTTTTAAGTTTGGCCTTAAACTGATTTTCATTGGTAATGTCCTTCAGATAGTCTGGCAATGAATTCCACCATTTAGGTCCCACAATGGCCAAGGATCTATCAGCAAGTTTTGAATTTGTTGATGGTATATCAAACCGAATGTGGCTAGATGATGAGGATCTCAGTCTTTTCCTGTACTGACTCTGGCATTTAGTGAACAATTTACGAAGATACAATGGAGCGGTGCCATTTGCAACACGAAACACAGTCACAATAACTTTGTACATGATTCTTGCTCGAATTGGAAGCCAGTGGAGTGATTTAAGAATTTCAGCACTGGATTGATAGTAAGCAGCTCCAGTGACAATTCTAGCAGCATTAATTTTGCACACGTTGTAATTTATCAAGTTGATAGGCTGGAATATCAGCGAATAATCCATTGCAAAAGTCTAAATGTGAATGAATCAAACCGTGAACAAGGATTTCTGCAGATTTCTGAGTGAGATGTTTTCTGATTGCTTTCAAATTTCTTAACTGCATGTGTGCAATCTGACACTTCTTTTGAATATGGATGTCAAAACTTAAAGTGCTGGTCATCTGTACTCCAAGGTCTCTCACATTGTCAACACAGTTGACTTCGACCCCACCAACATTGACACTTGAAATGTTCAATTTCTTCAGCTGATGTCTTGTACCATAAATGATGATTTCTGTTTTGCTATTGTTCATTTTTAACTTAAATCTAGTCATCCATGACACAATATCATTAAGACAGTCAGTTAATTTTTGGCGAACGATTTCTTCGCTGTGATGGTCACCAGCTCTAATTTTAAATGCCACTTTATGATCGTCTGCATATCCATACAAATCCGCCGGATATTTCTGGACTATTTTGTTAAGGGCAGCTATATAGAGAGTAAATATCACCGTCCAGCACAAGAACCCTGGGGAACCCCGAACCTCAGTGGCCTCAGTTTCCGATGAAGACTGTTCAATGACTACTTTCATATCTCTGTTGGTTAAATAAGATTCGATCCACTTTAATGGAATACCCTGTATGGCAAAGTCTTTCTGTAGGATTTCAAGTAATATTGGTATATCGATAGTATCGAAGGCGGCGCTTAAATCAATCATTACAACTATTGTCACATGGCGGCTATCAGCTGTTTCTAGCAGATCACTGTACATTTTCATCATAGCAGACTCAACACTGTGAAATTTACGGTATGCACTTTGGTAAGATGGTAACAAATTGTTGGACTCAATGTGGCTTGAAATTTGGTTCATTGCAGCTTTTTCAAGAATTTTCGACAAGAATGACAGGTTTGATACAGGCCGATAGTTTTTCAATTCTAAGGGAAGGCCTTTCTTTTTCAAAAGGGGCTTAATAACAGCGCTCTTCCACGTCTCTGGAAAAACACCAGAAGACAATGACCGATTCACGATTTCTGTCACAACAGGTGCAATCAAATGAAGATTTTCTTTCAGCTTTGGTGTTGGCATAACGTCCAACTCACATGTTGTTGTTTTTGATTCACTCACAAGTTTACATTATACATGTACGTATTGTTGGAATTGACAATATAATTTATGGATGTTGTAAAATTACAACTTTAATTATATGGCATAAACAAATTAATTATATTAAGGGTTATGTATACAGGTAACATTTACTTGGCACAGTTAAACATTAAAATATTGCATTTAAATATAGAGCTTTATTATTACATTTATAATTAAATACATGTATTTTATATTTACAGTGAATAGAGAGCTTGGGTGTATTGGTTTGTTGGTTACCTGGAGAAGCGGTTATTACCAACTGCTTATTTAAACAGAAGTATACTTTATTACATTCTTAGCCTAAAATACACTTCTTACAGTGGGACACTGCACAATTATGGCTGGTACATTTAATAATATTTACAAGAAAAGCATTGATGCAAAGCATCAAAGGGCGACGCCAAAAGAATTTGATCCAGGTTTGCACCTAAATACTTAACAAAAGATGTGTACTTTATAGCAGTACCATTTCATGTGACCTGGAGGATAGGCCCAGTTTAAGTTGAAACTTAAACCAAAAAGAAAAGACTCTGTCTTGCCAAGATGCAAAGACAATTTATAGTCAATTAACTAATCTTACTATTTATTTTACCAAATACAAGGATACCTGAGTCATCATCATATAATCACAGGCACGAGTATCCGACCTGGGAAGAAAAAGTATGACCAGATTGATAAAAAAACTGTGTTCATCTTAAAAGTGTCAAAAACCAAAAAAAAAAAAAATGTAAATAATGACCCCCTTTAAAAATATACTATTAACTTAAAGTATATTTTTAAAGGGGGTCATTATTTACATTTTTTTGGTTTGTGACAATTTTAAGATGAACACAAGTTTTTTTATCAATCTGGTCATATTTTTTCTTCCCAGGTCTGATACTTGTGCCTGTGAATATAATAAAAGCTTATTGCTTAGGTTGCAGACATGTCATAGACATATATTAGACATAAAAGAGGACCTAAAATGAACATCAGGGGGACACCATAGGTACTCAGAGCAGTAGTAGAAGGAGTACCAGCCACATCAACCAGCTGCTATCAGAGATAAGACTTGAAGCATGTAAGAATGTCATTACATATGGCAGATACTTCAAGTTCCATGAAGAAGAAGAAAAATAACTTCTTCATGTGCAGTATAGTGTGATCAACTGTATCAAATGCTTTTTGTAGATCTAAAAGTATCATGCAATACTGCCTTTGTCCATTTCAAATAAAATACAATCTATTAAATGAGAAAAACCACTTCTAAACCCTGACTTAAACTGCCTGACCATGACTCGAACCCATGACTTTCAGAAGACCAACTGAGCTATCCGGCCGGCTACACATTTTTTCTTTAATAATGAAATAGGTTTCTAAACCACAACATATTTCCCCACTCTATTGGTTTATGTCCTTGAATTTTCTGATGTTTACAGAGCATAGTGAATTAAACTCATGGTGATATGCAGTCACTGGATGAGAAATCTTTCAGCTTTGACCAAAACTCAAACCTGTGACCCACAGAATAATGTACCGCGGCTGTAAGCGATTGAACTATCTGGCCGCTTACACATTTTCTGGCCTAAAAAGTGAACAGTTCTAAACCGTTACAGATATTTAGATTTTTAAATTAACAGATAATTAATTCTTAATTAATAAATAAGAAATAAAAACCTTACATACTCATAGTCTAAATTAAAATAACAATTTATATATTATGTATAATTATTTTTACTAAAAAGGGCTTAGACAGTAAACTATTGGTTGTGCCATTATTTATAACAGGTCAATTTGAAAGTGAACATAACTGTGCTAATACATGTACAATATCTATTTTTGTACGGATAAAAAACTAACCCTTTTTCTATGATAAGAAATTTTATGAAGGCTGATTTTGTATTTTGCATCAAGGGCACTGGGCGAAAAACATGAAAATGCAACAAACACACCACTTTGTGTCTTGGCGCCCGGTTACTTTTTTGTACTTTGTTTGTTGGTTTTCATGTGGCAAAAATCACCTGCTATAAAATTTAGTGTACAAATTTATTCAAGGGCAAAAGTAACAATCTACTCTATGAAAAGTCTGTTGTCGGGTTGACTCAGGAGACCTGAAGCTTGGAAAATTGAGACCGGTGTCCCTCCATTACAAATAGATAAGACAGAAGCTGTCCTTTTCAATCTATGCACATGTTAGAAAAAAATTAGAATAACCATTCAAAAATATGATTTTTGAGACTTTATCAATTATATTGCTTGATCCAAGTTTCAGGACATTTTCAATCAATACATGTATTATCATTTATAACTTTAAATGAAAGTCTCATCCCTTTAATAATAATGAACATAACTGTAACTCTTTAAATTCAGAAATATTATAAGTCTCATCATATCAATATACTAAGATATACATGTATGCACATAACATTAATAATTCCCAGTTTCTATTAAATAAAATATGAAATCCTAACATTAACATTGGTACTAATGGATGGAATTCAAAATCTAGTAGAATATATAAACTCTGTTATAGATACTATTATTAGCCAGCTAACACTGGGTATAAAACAACTATAAACCTGTAGACTGATCAATACATGTATTATCATTTATAAATTTAAATGCAAGTCTCATCCATCATAACTGTAAGTCTTTAAATACAGAAATACACATTATATCCAATATACTATGATACACTTGTATGCACATTACATTAATAATTCTCGGGTTCCATTAAAAAATAAATATAACATCCTATTGACAGGAATTCATAAATCTTGTAGAAAACTATTGTATAGTATAAAAGTAAAAAAAAAATCTCAAATAGTCTATAACATGTGATTACAGATTAAGTTGTGTTAGTGTCTAAACATTAAATGCATATCTCTTACAGTAACAAATACTGTCCCTCTTTTAACCTTCCATTAGACTTTACTATACAATGTATAACTAACTGCATATAATGTAATCAAGTGTTTAAAATGAGCACCTATATGTATAGCTTAAATATTCTACCTTTCATTTTTACCAAAGGTTATTTTAGTAAGAATTCATATACAAACACATAGAAAAATAATAATTTCACATAGTGATTAGAAGATGCCTCTAGCAGAATACCTATAGGTATGTACCAACTGAACAAACTAGAAAAATCTGGTCTAGGGTATATGATATCAAGCCAGTAAAAATATATATCAATATTCACTCATCAGGGCCTCTCTGCTTTTGATGACCTTACAACTGGTAAATTTTATAAAAAACAAAAAAAATAGTAAGTAATACTAAAGATAGAGTAGACAGAAAAGAACAAATAATTTAGTAAACATGAGTTACTTCCCCTTAAAAGACTGAAAAACCTGAAACCCAAAAGAACACCCTAAACATTAAAATTACGAAATGTTGCAGGCTCAGTCAGTTTTATTAAGCCATGCAAATTAATGGTAAAGTATTCATAAAAAAATAGATGACCATGTGACAGCAGTTATTGCAGAAAATCGGATAGCTTTCAACATCCGAATACTGGTACACTTTGTAAAAACAACCATTCTGTGCAACAGATCAACGTAATATGGATAAAATCAATAGGATAATCGTTAACAAAAGTCCATTACCTATCCTTATACTCATTTGCAGGTGAACTTTCTTCTTGTAAGAAAATTTTGAAAATATATAAATGAATGAACGAAATGGTTACGGCATCAATGTAGACCACAACGATATTCGAAATCCGGGTTTTAGTATTGTCAATAAAACTAAGGGACAAGCTGTTAAACTGAGCCTGCAATTTCGTGAAAATAATATCACAATGCACATGCTTTTTATATAAAGTTATTAAATACAAATATAACAACATATTTGTTTACTTGATTTTTACGAATCAAAATAAATCTAATTTACTCAACATGAAATTAACTGCTAATAATAACAGCTCCTTCCATAGGCAAAAATAAAAAGCATTCCATATAAGACGACGCCGCTCACCGGCGTCGCCAATAATAAATTAACACTTGGCTAATTTAAGCACATAGGCCGGCAAGTTATATAGACAATATATTATTATAGTAATTAAATATTATAACATATATGGCCAATATTTGGTACCCCCCAAGGTATACCAATAATAAAACTTTACTTTTTGATTTTAAAGGTGGCATTACTTTTTTATAAGTGGAATACAAAACATTGCACTGTTTTGGTTAATTATTTAAAATTTTAATGTTATTACTTTAAATGGTAATTAGCTGTTCATTAAATAACTTTTAGGTTATAATGTTTTAGGCTAATTTGATGGTAATGGTATAATGTTTTTTATTTTATTTGATTTTTTTATTTAGAGTAACGTTTTTCAGGTTTGAGTTTTGTTATTTTTTAGGTTTGTTATATTACGGGAAAAAGGACCACTTTGATGTGCAAGCAGAGGAACGATGGTGTTCACCTGAAGTTAATATTTTTTAACAACAGGGAGCGGGTTAAAGTGTCCACCAGATGAACAGGCAGTTGGGTAAACAGCTGTTTAAATGGGAGCAGGAAGGGGGTTTACCTGAAACTTATTAATGTAAAGGGTTGATTTGTAACAAGGAGCGGTGTATTTGGAATT
Organism: Ruditapes philippinarum; assembly: GCF_026571515.1. Taxonomy (NCBI): domain Eukaryota; kingdom Metazoa; phylum Mollusca; class Bivalvia; order Venerida; family Veneridae; genus Ruditapes; species Ruditapes philippinarum. The sequence goes on from NW_026862645.1 coordinate 38,522, forward strand.
TCATGTTTTTATTTTTGTTAAATATTTATCAGCTGGATTGGTAAGAATAGGTATACATTATTTATTTAAATATTACTTTTATTTAGGATTATAAGTATTATAGAAAAACAACAACAACAACTAGTTGGTTTAAACTTTTTTTTATAATTAATTTTTATTTTTTTTTTATATATTTATGGCATATTTATAGCATATAACTATTTAACTGTTTAGTTTGTTTAGTATATATATATATATATATTTTTTTTTTTACTGTATAGTATACTGTTTGAAGGTATGAACATTTTGTAAATTTACAACATTACTGTTTTTTATATTTTACTGATATACACTTTAAGTATGCGTTTTTTTAATGTTCTTGTAAAATTTTGATTTTTCTTTGGACGCAATTTTTAAGTTTAGGTAGTTTGTAATATATGGCTTTTTGCTTAAGTTTGTTTAACACTTGTAAGTTATTTGGCAGGCATTCTGCAGGCATTTGGCAATTGTACCTTAGGTAATTTAAAATGAATTTGAAATGGGACGGATTCCGGTTTATTATGATTTTTGCCTTTCCTTTTTTTATTAGTTCACAAGGAATTGATATTAAGGATTTAGGAACTTTTATTAAGGTTGACTTAGTGGTATTAAAGCACTTGCCTTCTACACACAGTGTAATTTTCTTATTTTGCCACCTTTTTATTTTTTTAATTTTTGGTTGCATTTTATTTATTGCATTTTTTACCTCTTTACTAAGTACATTTAGTTTATGCGTTTTATTTTTAGACTGACTTTTTGGGATTGATGGACTGGTTTTGATGATTGCCTTACAGTTTTTTGGAGTTATGGTTAAAATGTTACTAAAATTTTCGGGCTGTACTGAATTTTTATTAAACTTTAGCGGACGTTTTATAACAATTTTTGACTGTTGTTTTTCACTAGGCTGAGAAGCAGAGTTTATGGTGGTTTGAGGCTGATGTTTTTTTTTGAAGGGTTTTTTTATTTTATAAGGATGGTAAGTTTTATTGTAACTTTTGTTAAGTACTGTATTTCTTATTGGAGATAATGGCTTTTTTGGGATGATATTTATTTGTTTATTAATATTGTTTTTTATTTTTTTGTTTAAACTCCTTTTTTTTTGAATTGCGTTAATGCCTGTTAGTCCTGTTTCCCGATGGGCTAGAATATATTTACTGTTTTTTTTACAGTTATGGTCTTTATTTGGTTTTTTTTGTATGAGTTTTTCCACAGCCGGTGCACTGATACATAAACCCATAATGAAATGTTTGCAGGTGTTTTTTGCAATTACCAGGATGGTTAAAGGATTTTGGTGGGTTAATACACTTTTTACAGAAGAATTTTGAATTTTGTAATAAATAAATACTATTTTTGGAATTTTGGTAGTAATATAATTTTATTTGTGGTATAAAAACAAATTATATTTTTAGCATAACAAGTTAATATTTATACTAGTATAAGTTTGGCAGTTTGAAACATAATTTTTGTATATTTTAGGTTATGTGGAGTTTGGCTTGTTTGATGGATTATAAAAAGTGGATTTACAATGGTTATTAGTTACTGTGGTAAAGAAAATTGTATTAATGGTTTTAAGTTTATATAATTAGTAACATTTTAATAATTAATTTAATGTAGGGAAGGACATTTCATGTGTAAT
>NW_026862646.1:0-26387 GCF_026571515.1 Ruditapes philippinarum
GTTTGTATAGTTTTTCTTCATTTTTGATTTCCACAGTTTGGTTTTCATCACTTCACGAAAATCTTTGTTTGCGAGTACCTGTTTGTGCAAGTAAATCACTTCATGTGAAAGGTTAAGTGCTTGTACTAAGACTTCCCATGCTTGCAACACTTTGGTTTCATCTATTTCCAGTAACATTTCTTCAAAGTAAAAGTCATAGGCTTGCTCGTCATCATACATAAGATCGCTCATGATACAGTCATGTTGTGTCTGTGAAGGGTGATCTTTAAAACATCCATAGCAATGTTTCTTCACTATCATACTTTTTACGTTAATCAATGCTTTTGCATATACAAAGTCAAAACATGAGTTCATCAACATCACGCTAGTTGCAGGAGGTGTACAATGGTTAATAGTAACATGACTTTGCTTCATTTCATCCAGCTCCTCCTCGTCAAATTGTGTTATCATAGAGTCACTCCGTTCATTGTCACTATCCACATATTCATTGTTTTCAATTTCTAATCTCAGATTTGCCATGTTTATACCAGTAGTGCAAGGGAAAAAATGTTTTGAAGTTTTACAGTGGTTAACTTATATATACGTACGTCTATACAGCTTAGGTTTTCGAAATAACGGTTATTTCAAAATTTGTATTTTCAGTTTGCTCTACCGCCAAAAAGTGAGGTGCTCTCCCACGGATTCCATTTTAGATCCTCATCTAGAAGAGAAATATTTTCAGACCGATTTGATTGTCCAACCGTTTTCAGAAATAAACAACTTTTTGAATGAATACCGTGTTCTTTCATTGGATCGTCTGTCTTTTTCCATTGATTGAGTCTAATAGCACAGGAAAAACATTGAACAATATCTCCTCTCCCCGTATAATAAAATCCAGCAGATGCCAGTTCATATTTATTAGGTTGAATTTGTTGAGACCAGGATTCGAACGTTTGCAGTCTATTCTCATACAGTTTAAGCTCTGGTGATTTAAACTCTATACCTAAACCCGTACATTCCATTATGACTGTCCTTGTAAAAATGAACCTAACAACTGAATGCTTTCCTTTAAATCGCACAAAGATTCAAACTGTTTCATATCTATAGATAATGTGGATTTTCCTTTTTGTAAAATAATCACCGTTTTACTTTTTTTTTCTTAATAGTTAATAAATGTTTATCATCTAAGCTACAACGAACCTCTTTTGTTATTGGACACCAATTAACAGTTTCAAAGCCACAAGTTTTCAAATAAGATAAAGATTCCTCACTAAACATCAATTGTGCTTGAGCCATGCTTTAAGAAACAAATAAACAATCGTCTTTAAATATTACGAAGCATTCCTTTTTCTAATGATTCGTCTGCCATTAAATTTGGGGTAAAATTACACAACTCGTGCCACCAATGTCCGTTTTCTAAATACCTATTTGCCGCAAAAGTAAAGCGTGATAGATAAGCTTGTAATAAACCAATCATATAATAATGCGACCAGCGAAGGCTATGAAAAACATCTTGTACTTCTGCATCTACCCAAGGATATCTTTCATCTTCATTTAACCAAAATGAATCACTGTTTACAGCATAACGTCTCAAATCTATTCTGATGTTAAAACGACAATCATTAAGTAATCTTTAACGTAAAGCATTCAACAACCGTAGTTTATACCTCTCGCTCAATTTCAAACTGGTTGTTTACATTTAAAATAAGATCGCTAGTAAATTCCCGCCATATTTGACCGCCAACTGTTTGGAATACATACACGTCTAGCCACAATCAAAAGTTGTGATGAAAAATAGGTTCTATACACAAGATAATGCATAGTTTTCAATGAACAATTACAACAGTACTTGAAAGATTTAAGTGTTTTACTAAAAAACTTGTTTCGACAGTCATTTTAGAAGTGGAACGATTTATTGTCTAGGTATAAAGTCTTCTACATCATAAGCTTGATTTTTCATTAAATGTGAAGTAAAATAACATAACTCGTGCCACCAATGCTCACCCTCTTCATATCTGTGAGCTACTTCATTAAATTCTGAGGGATAATGTCTAAGAAGACCAATCATATAAGACCGTGTCCATCCAACATGATAATTAACATTGAACACTTCGTCATCAGCCCATGAGTGTCTCTCGTAATCATTCACCTAAAAGGATTCAAAAATGCTAACGTCTATATCATAACTTCTCAAATCCATTCTTAAAAGTTAAACTATATATCCAACACCACTGATGGCTAATTAATACCCCTAGACCGTTGTCAATACAATAGCTCTCCACCAAAAGATGAAAGCTGATACTAATCCTTTAGAATTCAAAATTGATCGTTGATTTTCAAACTGATTGTTATCATTTAAGAAAAACCCCGCTATACTAGTTAAAATCGATATAGTTTAAACAATGGCGCTAAACCCTGTCATCTACCACGTCGTCTGCTACACTACCAGCTTGGAACCTTGAGTCATCGTCTCACGTTACTAACGTCCGCCATATTGCGCCGCTGGCGCTGACGGCGCCGACGGCGCAAGATGGCCGCGAAATTCCTTTTTCTTCCTTACTGGTATAGTATAAACAGCTAGCTTTATTATTGAAACACGGTTTGCAATTCGCCAGTTTTATTGAACATGATTTATAGCATAACACAAATGTATCTATAATTTACTCCGTTAGATTTATAGCTCGACTATTCGATAAGAAAAAGTAGAGCTATCCGAGTCACCCGAGAGTCGGCGTCGGCGTAACCACTTATGTTAAAGTTTTTGTAACACCTCAAATATTTTCAAAGTTCATTGACATATGGCTTTGAAACTTTGCACACTTGTTTACCATCATAACCCCAACCTGTAGACAGGAGGCGATAACTGTATCAAGTATTTTGACAGAATTGGGCCCCCTTTTCGACTTAGACTTTACGTTAAAGTTTTTGTAACACCTCAAATATTTTCAAAGTCCATTGACATATGGCTTTGAAACTTTGCTCACTTGTTCACCATCATAACCCAAACATGAGGCCAGGAGGTGGAAACTCTATGAAGCAGTTCGACAAAATGATGCCCCTTTTTCGACTTAAAATTTACATTAAAGTTTGCATACCACTCAGATATTTTCATATTCTATTGACATAAGGCTTTGAAACAAGTTGAAATTTTATACTCTTCTTTGAGAGCATAAGAGGCTGTAACATGGATTGTAAACATTTATGGTCCTAATTTTGATCAACAGCAATTTTATAAAGAAAGTATTAAGAATGTAAGAAAAATTAGTAATGAATATTGTATAATATGGGGGACTATAACTTAGTCATTGATCCGCAACTTGATGTTCGTGCTCTCTGTATATCTTCTGTCAGTGTGTTCTCTGTTCCAGCATCCATATGCACACAGCGAGGGACACCTGTGAAGTTTCAAACTGCCGTCTAAAATGATGCAATGATGAATTTGCAGCAATGTACAAAAAGGCCACTAAGGAAATATAGATAATCAAAGGGCTGCAAGCTCAGTGGTATTTTCTGATCCCTGCAATCTAAATCGTACTGTATATCTGTATGTGTTTTCCTGTATAAGTTTATTTTTATGTACTATAAGTCATCTTGCAGGGCACCAGAGTTTGATACATACGAATTTTGCATAACTAGAGTTGCATCAAAAACAAATTATGTTAATTTTTTATGATAGCCACACTTTATCCAGAAACTTTATCGTAGAAACGTTTAGCTAAATGTTTGAATGTGCTCATCTTAACACTCCTTCCATCTTCCTTGACAGAATAACTGTAACATTCCTTGTGGGTTAAAATGATATCGTAAGGTTCCATGGCTATTTTCGAAATGGTACAATTGCAAGATATGTAAGTCAATTCCATGTTTGGCGGTACAACAGAATGTGCAAATTCTAACACAAAAGGCTTGCGTATTGCTTCTAATTTTGTCATGTATCATGGTAAGGCTGATCGGAGGATGCTCCTCGGCCCCTATCATGCCAATGACGGGGAAAATAAATGGGGTAACCCCTTAACTGGGCACTCGAAACTGAAAAAAGCATACAATCACACCGTATAATTAAATGGGCAGACGGCAGTTCAAGCGTCGACAGCTGTACCGGCGCAGGAAACACAATTGACGGACGTATGTATTCATCTATTTTTAACATATCCCAACTGTGTTCCAGTAAGTCAATGTTTTGGATTCATAGTCAACATCCAAAGGAGCATGCTAACAAAATATCTGGTCCTATGCAAGCCATACTTCACGTGAATTTTGATTGAAAACAAGAGCCATGTCATATGGCCATCCCCCGCCAAATGTGTTTGCTCATTGGAAGAATGTATATGTAGTAGAGCGGAATAATTCCATTTTAAGAGGTCTTTTGGTAATGAAAACTGATGGCTATATTGATTACAGATTTGAAACCTATGTGAATACTGATTGCTGAAAATAACAAAGGGCAATTACTGAAAAATAATGCAGGGTAGGTTATCATTCTTGTGTGCTGCATCCCTCCTCAGTAAAATCTATCCACCTATGAAGTTTCAAGTTTATACCTTAAATACTTTTTGAGAAAAAAAATGAATTGAAAAATTAAGTATGAAAAAGAACAAAGGGCAATAACACAACAATTATAAAAGGTAGAGTTATCATTCTTGTGCAGTGCACACCTCCTGAGTGAGATCTATGCACCTATGAAGTTTCATTTTGATATCTCAAAGGCTTTTTGAGTTATGCTCTGGACAAAAATTAATTTTGATATTATCAAAGGGCAATAACTCAAAAATAATGCAGGGTAGAGTTATCATTCTTAAGCATTGCACTCCTCCTCAATGAGATCCATCCATCTTTGAAGTTTCAAGTTGATACCTCAAATACTTTTCAGATAAGCTCTGGACAAAATAGCATGAAAAAAACAAAGGGCAATAACTCAAAAATTGTATAGGGAAGAGTTATCATTCTTTCGCACAACATTCCTCCTCAATAAGATCTATCCACCTATGACATTTCATGTTAATATCTCAAACACTTTTTGAGTTATGCTCCACTCAGGTGAAAAATTAGGTATGAAAAATAACAAAGGGCAATAACTCAAAAATTATGAAAGGTAGAGTTATCATTCTTGTGCACTGCACACCTCCTGAGTGAGATCTATGCACATATGAAGTTTCATGTTAATATCTCATAGGCTTTTGGAGTTATGCTCTGGACAAAAATCAATTTTGAAAAATAACAAAGGGCAATAACTCAAAAATCATGCAAGGTAGAGTTATCATTCTTGTGCACTGCACTCCTCCTCAATGAGGTCTATCAACCTATGAAGTTTCAAGTTGATAACTCAAATACTTTTAGAGATATGCTCCGGACAAAATGTCGGACGGAAGGACGGACGGACGGAAGGACGGACGGAAGGTCGGACGGACGGAGACTATTTCTATATCCTCCGCCGAACTTTTTCGGCGGGGGATAATAACCACACTATCCGATAAGATGCGGCATTTTTTTAAAGTCACAAAAACTTATACAATGTTTTCTCATGATAATAAATCCTTTTATCATACGTCAACATTTCGTCATTAAATATTCCAAACCATAACTTTAAAAATGCTTTTTCTGTTAAAAATATAGGGTATTTAAGTTTGAGTGTCATCAAATTTTAGTAACGTCATCAGCCGTTCGCCACGTTTTAATGATTACATCGACAGCCTTTCATCAGCAAGAATGAAAAACGCTGAAAGCCGTTCAAGGAGCTTTTGTGCCACAGTAACTTTGAAAGAGTTAAACATTTTTGTTCATTTAAAATATTACTTTATTCATGATATATTCTAATAGACGTCATGCTTACGAAATCCATCTAGTCTTCAATAATTTCTAAATTTTCCACCATAATAAATGATTTTTTACAGCATGTTAATTAATTTAAAGTATGATTATTAGTTAGTTAGTTAATTGGTTAGTTAGTTAGTGAGTTAGTTAGTTAGTTAGTTAGTTAGTTAGTTAGTTAGTTAGTTAGTTAGTTAGTTAGTTAGTTAGTTAGTTAGTTAGTTAGTTAGTTATAATATTTATAATAACGCTTGATGGATTCCTTTATTTATGAGACTGAATTTTCGTATTAAGCGTTTAATTTGTCTTTACCTACTTTGAATTTAACATTTCAGAAACATATTTATAGATCTTGCTACATTTTTATATTGAAATACAGTGCGGTAAATGGAGACTAAGGTCTCTCAGCGAAGATACAACAAATAATAGCCCGTTAAGAGAACTCAGGAACAAACAAACAAACTAACTAACTAACTAATATTCATACTTTAAATTTATTTACATGCTTTAAAATAAATCATTTAACGTAACGTCATTTTTCATTTGATAATCGTGACGTTTATAAAAATATAGCTTTATATACACGGCTGCTGTCGATTCATGAAGAAATCTTAGTTTTTTTCTCTAAAAATGATGCTTGCTGTATTATAAATTCGTTATAAAGATTGTTGACAGGTTATATGGTCGTATATAAACGGCTGTTTGCAATATAACCCTCGCCTAACGGCTCGAGTTATATTTACAAATAGCCGTTTATATAGGGCCATATAACCTGTCAACGATCTTAATAACTAATAATATAAATATCACGATTATCCAATGAAAAGCGACGTAAAAAACGTGCAGTATTATAAAACAATCATAACATTACTATTGGCAATAAAAGTATTTACTTTGGAAATCTTGGTATGATAAGGGAATTCGCTATATTTTTGATATCTTACAAGACAATGGCCAGTTCTATACTGCAGAAGAATTAGGCAAGATCTTCAATAGTAATATCAATCATCTTTTATATTTAGGAATTAGAAAAGCAGTTACAAGCTTTTTTAAAAGTGTCTGCTTCAACCCTGTAACTTTTAACCCATTACTTCATGAGCATTTTGAGAAAAAATGCTGATTTCATTGAAAAGTCTCCCGTTACAAGTTCAAATTGCAATAAAACTATAAAAACTGCCTCAATACTAATCAAACTTGGCACAAATGTTAACTGGACCATTGCCTTTGCAACAATATGCTCAGGCCTAAATTTCCTGTTACCATGGCAACGAGGGGACATCTCAAAATTGCCAAATATCACTATTTTGCGTTGCTTTTTTCCCATCAAAATTGATTTCAAAGTGCTGCAACTTCTCAATGGATTGAGACAGAGTCAAATGCTGTCAGCGTTGGTTACACGTTACCTTATGACCGATCTGGGGTCATTTAGCCTCTCACAAGTCCAAAATTTTCTTGGCGATGAGGGGGACTGCCGCCCCCTTCAACCCCCCCAAACAGAAGGGGGCTCATCCCCTTTCTGGCAACCCCCTGATGTATGTTTCGGTTTGGGGATCGCGCCGAAAAAGTGATCACTTTTTACACAACATTTCTCAAACAAAACGAAGTGTTTGGGGCCTAAATAAGGCATTTTTTCACCATTTGAGACAACAAATAGGGGGGGGGTGTAAAAGGCGTTAAAAGGCGTGTATATCGCGTAATGGGTTAAGAGAGAAAAAATCCCAACAATTCCAATACACATTAAAGGGATAGTTAGAGACCAAAAGGACTAAAATATATGTATGATTCGCTCAATGTCAATTCCAGCAAGCCCGTTTGTCAGGTGAAATGTTCACAAGAACTATGCCTCTCAAATGATGATGAATACTGGAAGAATATATATAATTTACCATTCAAATTGACAAAAGCTACTTATATACAATGGTTCCAAGTAAGACTTATCCATAGGATTTTGGGTACGAATAATCTTTTGTTCAAAATGAAATGTGTAACAGTCTCTTATGTAGCTGTTGTTATCTTCATAATAAAACTATAGAACATATCTTTTGGGAATGCATCCACAGCTATAAACTAATACACGAAATTTTTATAGATAAACTAAACATGCAGAACTTGAATAAAGAAACTATGCTTTTTGGTTACACTTACGGAAAGAATATAATAAATCTTGTATACAATTTAGTCCTTTTATATGTCAAAATGTTTATTTTTAAATGTAAAACTCAAAGAAAAATACTATCTTTTGCTGGTGCTATAAAGTTTATTTCATATGTTCTAAAAGTAAATGAAGAAAAAGCTATCCAATGTGGATATCTTCACAAATTTAACAAAGACGGGCATACTATTTCAAATACATATCATAAATCATTATTATAATAGAGTCCTATCCATTTTTGACCAATCTGATAATGATAAATGTGAATCATCCAAATACTTTTTCGTATGTTTATGCTAGGAGCGACCTTTTCAGTTTTCATACCTAGCGATGAGCATACTTGGAAGAATAAATTCATGTTTGTAGTATTTTAAACGTGTCCTGGCCACAAAGTGTCTGTCTTTGATGTTTTTGTAGTGTTATATTGTTGTTTTCTTTTGAAAAAAAAATCACACTTTTTCGTCTATCTATTTATTCTATCGTCAAGCCTCCTAGCTAACCACATTAGTATGTGTATTACTAATAAATATAGATAAAAGTGATTATGTTTTGATTAAGGCATAATGTAGCTTCAAGATTTGTTGAAACTACCACAAATAAATTGTGCCCCGTAAAAATTGCAGTACTTAAAAATAACTGTAATTATTCTGGTAGATGTAGAAATATTTTCTACGTCTTGAACTTATAACCTCCTTTACATATTCAATTTTTCAAATAAATATTTGCCGTGTTTTATTTTATGTTAATACTATGTTAACTTATCGTGTTTTAACTAGATTGCACACATTATTGTAAGACTGTTAATGGATGGACCTCCGACCGTGACGGGGGCAACGGGGTTACCTTTGGGCCTGAAATAGAAAACAAGAATAGTCGAGCGTGTTGTCCTACCGACAGCTCTTGTTTACTTTTATCCTAACTTACAACAAATATTGTAAATTAAAGTAAACGTTAATTTAGAAAATTGGTTTAAACAATATTTATTTTCACTAAATTGCTCTAATTTATACATAAACACTCATAAAACTTTACAGACATATTCAAAATTAAAACAAAACTACAATGTATACAGAAATTAATAAGTGTACTAAACTGGCTATCTATCAGAATAGAGGAGAAAGGTAGAATCTTATTCTAAGTCTCACTTGAAACTGACTATCATGCAAAGCTGCCATGATGGTGAAATAATCAATCTGTAATAATATGTTCAAGAAAACGATAGAGAAAAAAAAAAAAGAAAATGAATTGTAAGTTGGAAGAATGTAATTAAATTATAAGTGTCGTGGAGTATACAGTTCAGAAGTTAATATTTAAATAACATATAAAGATAAAATAAACGAGGGTCAAGGGTCAAGTCCATGTGAAAGTTGGATATTTATCACTCGTGAAATGTAATTTTGTACCTGTGATAACAAGAGCCGGTCGAACCGGGTAATGCTCCCCGACCAGGTTTTGGACACAGAAAAGCATTCTTTTGTAGTTTCAGAGTTATGTCGCGGACAAAGTTCAATGTGTGATAATTCCAAACTTAGGTAAGGCAGAGTTACTGTTCTTTGCATTGCACTTCTGCTTAATGAGATTTATCTACCGACTTGCGCGCGACACTTTGTCTTAATATGGTGATCATTTCTGTGAAATAGTTGTAAAATCCGACTTCAAATAAGGAAGTAATGGGCCGGGCATGATTTTAAAGCAAGGTCATGCTGTGACATTGACCTTCAAGGTAGCGACCCAAATGTTGCGCGCGACACGTTGTCTCAATATGGTGATCATATCTGTGAAATAGTTGTAAAATCTGACTTCAAATAACGAAGTTATGGGCCAGACACGATTTTGCTGCAAGGTCATGCCGTGACCTTGACCTTCAAGGTAGCGACCTAAATGTTGCGCTCAACACGTCTCTCAATATGGTGATCATTTCTGTGAAATAGTTGTAAAATCCGTCTTCAAATAACAAAGTTAGGCGACGGACACGAATTCGGGACGTACGGCGGGCTGACTGACGGACGGACGGAAAACCCGGCGACTATATGCTCCCCCGAAATATTTCGGGGAGCATAAAAAATGAGTTAGTGTTATAAAGTTATCATAGTTAAACATTTTTATTTAGGATAGAGACATAATATTTGACTGTTTTGGTCAAATTCTCGATATGGCGAATGACATGAAAAAAGAGGCCGAAAATACACAACAAAGGTATGATTTATATTGAAACTCGTGTATGTTAGATAGATAAAAAGGTCACAAGCAAGAACAATAAATGCCATAAAAATTCTAATAAAATTAATTCTGTGTTTATTTATTTCATAATTTTATAATTTAAACATTTAACCTATTTCAATAACTTATTTAAGTAGTCCAAAACGTACACAAGGTTTCACCTTCGTTTAATTAAGCCTTGATTGTTTCAAGGTACCATGTTATACAAGCTCAAGTTCAGGGAAACATGGCGACAATAGTTGAACAGAACAAAAAAGTTATCGATGAAGAAAAAAGAAGAACAATAGAAATGGAAAGGGAAAAAGATATGTTAAAAGCTTCAAAGTTAAAAGAGAAAATGTTAGAAGAAGAGAAGAGACAAATGGACAAAGAGTTAGAAAACTTAAAGCAATACAGAGACCAGATGAAGGAAGAATCAGGTAAAAGTTCAAAAGTTTGATTTTGAATAATAGTTCAAAAGAATTGCAAATAATGTAAAGAAATATCCGACTAAAGAAATGACTTAAATTTCAGGAAATGAGTTTTTCTTAAGAGTAATTTCGGTCACTTATTGTTAATTCTCCAACCAAGAAATAAGAACTTCAGAAAAATAAGACCAGTATGGAGTGCAATAAATGTATTTTTATTGTAGTGTTTTTTGAATAGTGTCTGTGTTTATGCTTTGATTTCATATCACCGATCATTTAAAGTAACAATCAACTTTGATTTCTGTTAGACATATTGAAAATGCTAACCCTTTTTGCAGTCAATATTATCAAAGAACAAGAAGAGGATGATGATGAAAATAGTTCATTTCTTGACGCTGCTATTGCTCCTGGTACAGCACTTGGAGGAGGCATCGAGGCAGTTATTGGAGTTATTAGCGCAGGGGTTAATCTTTTTAAAAGTGTATTTGGAGGAAAAAAGAAAAAATCGCAGGTATAAAATGAATAAATCACATTTAAGTAGCCAACAAAAAAATCAAACGTGCAACATTTTGATGCAAAATGATATTGCCAGGCAATTACATTTTTGTTGCTATAATTTGTGATTGATCTCATACATTAAGAGCATACTACAAGCCATTGGTTCCTTTTTTATTTAGTAAAATTGTTGTTAAAAAGTTACTACAGTTGTGCCTTTTCAATTTAATGATGTTATAAAATACTAACAGAAAAAAAAGCAATTTTGCGCAAATTGTTCATATGGAAATGGGATACTTAACTTAATTCATTCATATTGTTGGTCATATCTTTGTAATATGTTTAAAATAGGAGTTTTAATGCCACGTACGATTTTCAGTTAAGGTGTACTTCTCTTTATTTCTTTTAATTAGGTCAAATCTGTACAAGAAGCATTCAAAAATAGTCAGATAAATGTTGAGAAGATGCTTGAAAAAAACCAGGATATGATCGGTCGTATGTGCGAGGAACGAGTCAATGCTCTTGAAAGGCTAGCAAAAATTCGTACACTTGCCATGGCTGAGGGTATTTTGATTATTCTTTGCATTTAACATTTAAAGGGAAGAACGTGTGTTTAAATAATGAGGTTCATGTATCGTTGCAAGCTTATCCCAAAAATGAAACAAAAACTAAATCGCATAAAGAATTTTCTCAATTTTCATCAGGGTCTTGATTTATGAAATAAACTAAAACACATTGTTTTTTAGTGCGTGAAGTGTTGACTTACTTTAAGTACATTCTTTTTCAGTTGGTATTGGTAATGCAGAATGTCTTCGAGAAGCTTCAGCTCATCTCGGAGACGTAGACAAGCAATTCACAAGACTCATTCAATTTTGGTGTAACATGGCAGCCGTCCTGGAGTTTTTAAAAAATGATACCAATGCAGGAGAAGTTTACCTAAAGAAAATTGAGAACTCAAAATATGCTGAACGATTTAAAAAATCTATTTCCAGGAGTGAACAGGTATTTGATTAATTCAAATTTATATTTATACTTACATTTTCATTAATGAATAGTTTTCTTCAAAAAGTATACACTGCACTTAACCAATGAGATGATAGATAACATTGACATTAAAATCTGTTTAAGGAATACATATGATACGCAGAAAATATTTATGATACCTGTCTTATCCAGCCATGTATGACATATAATTGTGATAGCTATTATAATTTGGCTGTGGATATTGTCATGTCTTTATTATGATACGTTCTTATCATACTTTCATTATTTTAGCTCACATGAGCAGACTCAGGTTGAAGTTTATGATCGTTGAGTGACCGTCGACCATCGTCTTTCGTCCGTCGTCGTCTGTTGTCCGTCCACATAAAGTGTGTTTATACACTTGTTGTCACATTTTTGCCTAAAATTGTCACCAAAGTTGATCAGAATATTTGTCCAAGCAATTGCTCATACGAGTTTGAACATGGGTCATCTCATCAAGGTCACAGGAGCTAATAATAGAGAAATCTTGATAACACTCTTGTGGCCACAAAGCAAGGTCAGATATACCAAAAATAGAAGAAAAAGAGTAATGAGTAATGTCTAGGTCAATTTCAAATATTGGTTTTAGGAAAGATCTAATAAGGTTCATCTTGGGTCAAAAACTAGGTCACACAACCCGAATATTGAAAACCTGGTAAACACTCTAGGGGCTACTTTTTTGGTCTAAATATCCTGAACATTACAAAAAGTTTCTTAAGATAATCTCTAGCTCAAGTTTGAATATGAGTCATCGGGGGTCAAAATATAGAAAAACCTTGTAAACACTAGATGGTCACATAGCCGAAATAAGGAAAACCCATGTTAACACTCTAGTGGCTACTGTTTTATCCAAAATATCCTAGATATAAGTAAAACAGGTTGTTATGAAGATTTCTAGCTCTAGTTTAAAAATGGGTCGTCTTTGGTTATAAAACAGGTCAGACAGCCCAAATATTGAGAAATCATTTTTACACTCGAGAATCTATCGTTTCGGTCAAAATGTCCTGGTCATAAGGTTATTTACATGATGTCTGGCTCAAGTTTAAATACAGTTAGATATCTGGTGTCAAAAATTTAACTAGGTCACCCAGCTAAAATATTGAAAAGTCTTGTTTTCTCTAAAGATACAATATTTTCAGCTCAAATGGACTGGATATTGATCAGAAAGGATGATTTATTGATTTCATTGAATATGGGTCATCTGGCGAAAAAACTAGGCCACAAAGCCCAAATATGGAAAAAAAAAGTTATTTACACTATAAATGTAATATTTAAACGTCAAATATCTTAAAAATGTGTAAAGAAGGTTGTTGAAATTATTTAATGCCAAATTCGTATATGGTTCATCTTTGAAAACAACTAGGTGACAGCTCATATATGTAAAAAAAACTTCAGTTGTGAACATTATAATGTCAGTTTAAGATAACGACATTTATTTCTGCTTTGCATTCATTGTTAACAATAATAATTTAGTCTCTTAATAATCATGTGAGCGATATATATAAGGGTTGTAATGACTCTCTTGTTTTTATAGGGATGGTCAAACTTTGGTCGTATATGTCAGGATTACATTGTGGAAAGCGATTCAGAGATTGGCATACTGTATGCTTTTTTGTCTTCCCCAATCGACAGCATGTCGGCTGATGATCGCAAGAAGCGTCTACAGGAAGTAATGCAAGGAATAGAAGATGACATAAACAATGCTCTCCCGGAGCAAACATCAAATTAACGATGTCTTACTGAATGCTATGACAAGTCAGTATCTATAACCATAGACTGCTTTAATAAACTATGTGAGACACAAAATTATTGTAATTGTTAAAGCACTTTTTTCAATTTCAGTGTATTTGCTTAAATGTTTTTTTATCCTTTAACTTATTTTGTTTGCTCATTCACACCTAAAGTATTTTGTTTGTAACTACTATGTACAAACATTATTAGTTTCCACTTTTAGTTCTTTATTTTGAGTTTCCAAAACTGACATACATGTATCGCTATTTATTCAATATCTATGGAATTGAAGTAGCTAAATATCAATTATTTTTTACTTGTCAATAAAAATACTTTGAAATCTTTAAATATTCCAAAAAGTTCTAGTATTTCTTGTACTCACAAAAATTAGTAAAGAGAAACTGTGTAATAGTTTTTATTTTTGTTTTGTGTGGTTTTAGGGAATATTTATATATAACTGTGCTGTCTTGTTGAAATAAAAAAGTAAAGAAATTAATTTGTTGGCGTACGAAATTATCTGAAGATATATGTTTGGTTTACTACTTGGTGACTTAATGATAATTAGGTGAGCTAAAACAACATTTTTGTAAATTTTTGAGATGCATTTCAGAATATTCTTCCGTGTTAATGTTTAATTGTTTATGTTATACCTACAATATACACAATGGTGCATTGGCTTCTCATGAGAAACAATACAGAACAAGGAGTTTAATTTTGTGTTGACTTCCGGCAAAAACTTATTATTTCAGCAATACTCTGTCTGATCTTTAAAAAACGCAGTTGAATAACATGTTCTACTAAGAAACTTGAACAAGTTTAGCTAATACACAAGTGCACTTAATATGCCTTTTTTAGCGTTGCTAAGATCCATACCATTATCATTTCTGTTTAAGATTAAAATTCCACCATCCTAGACACTACCCTTACGAGTGTTGTTGGAAAAGAATGACTTACTGCGCTGATTGTGACTCGATATTGACAAAGAAATTTCGAAAATTCTCTACGACTGGATAGGTCCTTTCGATACCAACTTTGTATACATTTTCCGATATCAATTTATAGCGAACTTGTCATTTGAATACACATAGTCATTAACTACTGTATATGAAACAAGTTGGCAACAGCGTAGATAAGAAAGGAGAAATACGGTCTTTTATAAAAGCTCGCACGTTACTTTTTGCTCGTTTAAAGATATTTTAGCAAAATTAGGGTTGTACGAGGGCTGCCCTAAAAAATCGTGAACATTGGCTGTAAAACAAATATTTAACGTTCAAAAGCTTAAATTATTTTACATATGTGTATCTCCATCAATTTAAAGTAAATAATCTTTTGCGATCGTTGTTTTACAAGACTTAGTGTCGTAAGAAATATGTTCTCGTAATAGTTGACGAAAAAAAACAACAACAAAAGTGGGATACCCGTAGTCAAACGATTATGAACGGTGGACATAATTGAAAACATTCCTAATGAAGATAGACACCAAACAGTTATCAGTTTTTCAGAAATGTTAAGCTGTTAAAATTGAGTGTACAGACAATATGTATACGTCTTGTATAAGAAGGTGGCTTGTCGCATACAGTGGTGATACCTTTGAAGAGGATAAACATCAACATAATGTTACATAACGAATTTATGACGTTGTAGCGTGGGCCGCTCTGCGTTACCAGAAAATTTTATAATTTGTTCTGTGTGTAATCAAATTAAATAATATTTTGTATGTTTAATCAGCAACGGTATATTAAGTACCAGTTAACTTTAATTAAAAGGCCGTTGAGTATTTTGTACTTAAAAGCTGTTGTCCATGACTTATTGGGACAACCATCGCATATGGTAATACTTTGCTGTCTAACGACGACATGTTGCACACGGTAAAAAAAGAAATTTTGTTCCAGTCTCCAGTCTTTTGGAAATGCACCAAATTCAGGCAGACTAGAGTGTGTGATCTCAAAGGACAACGTCGCAAAAGTAAAAGAAATCATTGAGAAAGATGCTAGGTATACGGTGTGTCACATAACATAAATGGCATTACTATGTCAATAACAAGTGTAAAATTTAATCTGAAGAAAACTCTGATTGTTAGAAAGGTAAATGCTAGGTGGGCACCTCATTTGTTAGCAAATGATCAAAACGGGTTATCATTGCCAAAAAATAAAATTAAAATGTTTCCAGAATACAGTGAAAATCCTCTATTAAGACCACCAAAGGGACTGAACTAAAGCGGTCTTATTTGCGAATTGGTCTTAATTATGAATATTATTATCAAGGAATATATATATTCCATGACCACTCTATTTGTATTATTGTGTATAAATGTAACCTGTGTATTGGTTTCTGTTTATCACTGGTATATTGTATCCTCCGTGTTATGTGGTATTTGGTTGGTATTTACCTAACTGTTGTGTCGTTGTTTGTTTGCCTTACTGTTACAGTATCGGTCTCATATATATGTCATATGATTCTGTAGATTAGGTTTATAAGTGCGTCGACTGAGGATTGAGGGTTATAAGCTGGACTGACGGCGGGCATTTACTGGAAAATATATATAAAACAATATATATTTTGCAATTATTCAAATGTATTTCTCAATCGAATATACAATTCAATGATAACATGGTAGTCTCATCGATGTTGTCAATGTAAACAATGAACAAATATGGCGACGTATTTAGTTTACACAAAGACGCATAGAAAAACATTTTCAAAAGCATTATTTACGAAACAGATTCACATATTAACATACAATATTGTAGAAACATGTATATCAAACACGATGCTATAAAAATTACCTGGAAAATATATATAAAACAATATATATTTTGCAATTATTCAAATGTATTTCTCAATCGAATATACAATTCAATGATAACATGGTAGTCTCATCGATATTGTACATTGCGATTGGTCAATACAGTCAAATATTTAGCATAACAATAGAATAAGGTGTAAAGTGCACAGTTAGAGAGATAGATAAATAGAATGTTACCTGAAACGGCATCCTACATACTATGCTACGGCCTACAGCTACATAGTCTAGTTAAGCTA
The DNA here is from genome assembly GCF_026571515.1 of Ruditapes philippinarum. NCBI lineage: Eukaryota > Metazoa > Mollusca > Bivalvia > Venerida > Veneridae > Ruditapes > Ruditapes philippinarum. Next base: position 16,858 of record NW_026862646.1, read on the forward strand.
CAAAGATGCTTTAATGATTGGATAATATATTTGAGGGAAAAATCAAATACAAGACAAAATACTATTTCAGGATTTTATTTATATTATCTATAGCAATTGAAGCACCTGTAACATTACTGTGGAAAGTTATTCGTAAGAGAGGTCACTAAGTTGAAAGGTTGAATGGATGTGTTCACTTATATTTCACGTGCATAATCCTAAAATCCCCGCGAAACATTTTCTTGCTTAAGTAATATATTTCCCTTGGCCAGTTCCACATAGTACAGTAACTGATAACATACAGTATAGTTGCAATATTAGTTGTTACTTAATAGTAAACTTGAACATCATTTATGGAAAGTTCTTGTATGCTGAGCCTGGTTAGAATTTATATAATTATGTCATATTCTTTGCCATTGATGAATTGGATGAAATGTGTAATTTTATTATTTTGTAAATCAATTATTTGTAATTCCTTTGTATTTTGTTTGTAGGCTCGTTTTGTGTATGTCCAACAATAAAAATACGAAATAGAAGCAAGTCTTCAATCTTTTATCCCCGGTTACATAAACATGTTTAAACAATTATATTATAACCTTCAAATATTACTATTAACTATTGTCATTTTGTAGAACATGATCAAAGGAAATCACTTTATGTAAGTTATTTAAGTCTTTTCTGTTTTTGGTGTTTTTCTTCTTACTGGAACTTTTTATTTCTATGAATGATAATGAAATTGTGATGCTTTTTGTTCCTTTATTTGCAGCTGTCTGTTCTCCGTTAGAATGTCATCAGTTAAAACTTTTTATATTCTTCTTATTATTTTTTTCTTTGCTTTTGTCATGTGACCACAGAATTATTATATTTGTAATTATTGTATGTAACGAGATACTGTAAATGTATAAGTTACCGAAATAAACTATTTATTCTCTTCTCTCTGTAATCAAAATGATATTGCTGATGAATTTCACTATATATTAAAATGCCCTTTCTTTTGTCTTAGTAAAAGAAGCCTAATTCCAAGTAAATATTACAATAGACCGAACACACTCAAATTCAAAGAACTGGTGCAATCAACTTCATTCTCTTTACTAAAAAATGTTGCTATTTTCTCTAAACGTATAATTTGTCACTAAATAATTCCTGTTCCTTTTATATGAGATATAGCCTAGATAAAAAAAATACAATAGCTTTCTCTCAATATGCCAAATTTGTTTATTTACTTTTTATGAAGAATATTTCCTTGTTTAACCTGTCAGATGCTTACATTTTGTGATCTTTTTAACTTTGTTTTCCTATACTTCAGATGTTACCTGTAATGCTTATATCTTGTTTGTTTTTGTTTACTATATTTTACAGTACTTCAGCTGTCACCCGTAATGTAACCGGCAGCAATTATTGAACAAACATAAAGCAACGGTTTCCAAATTAAAAAAAAAAAAACAATGTTAAGAAATAACTTACCCAGTCAATCGATTGAATCTATACGTTGTTACTTTTTCAACTCATGTGTTAATCCATTCATTTCTTTATTTATAAACTGTATTCCATATTTATATAAACCCACGTGTACACATCCACAAGTCGCACGAGATCTCCAATTACTGAACTGTAAACACCCACACACTTACTGACCTTTTCAGTGCCACACTTGTGAATGTGTACTACGTAAATTGCTGTATAAACGCTAAAATGATTGTACAATTTAAGATTTGATGACCATCAAATATAAGAATATAATTTTAAACTGTCCCCTTTGTTAATAAAATAATAATAATGATTTAATTTTAGTAAATACCTTTTCCACAATTTATATTTTTACCTTAATCTGCATGCAAACTGCCATGTGTATATATATTCTATTTTTGTCTAAGTGATTAAATCATGTTGTTCTCATGTATATGTACTGTAGAACCTGATTGTAAATAAAAGTATATGTCTGTCTGTCTGTCATAATATTTAATTCTAATTAGAACATAAGTGTGAAGAAATTCAATATTAAAGAATAAATTTTCCTAGGTCTTGTTTCATGTACATAATTCACCTATTAGATAAGAAATTAATTCTCAAAAAAAAATATGCAGAAAGAAACATTCACGTTAATTCATTCCGATTGTTTTTACTGTAACATGAAACTATATTACAAAAGAACTTTATGTAGGAAAGGAATGTATATTATTTTTGAGTTTAGTCACAAAAAAATTGGCATCTGCGAGATATGGTTTATAATGATTATATAGATATGAATTTAAGAAGTATGCAAACAGTTATTTTTTTTTTCATTTTTAATTATTGTTGTATTCAGTGATCCTCTATAAAATAAAGCTGGTGTGGTATTTGTTTCCGTAAATTATCGCGAGATAATTATATGTTTACATCGGCTGCCGGTACAGACCTGAGAGTAACAAGGCAACAGTTTTGCAAGATATTACAGCGACAATAAAGTCCGCTCCTGAAGACTTACACAAAACGCGACCTTTCTCAGACTACTTTTGTCGTATCTTTAATACAAGTCAGTAGTATTCCAAAAAATGCCAAATCCACATACCAGATTGAGGTTGAGGTCGCTGGAACAATTGACGATGAGATAACTATTGAAAATGCCGGATTGTTGCAAAAGGCAAAGCTAATCAAATATACATCTACATCTTCAGGTTTTGGTTATGAAACAAATGGATAAAATTGTAAAATATGTGAATTAAAAATTGTAATCTAAACTTTTGATAAGTAAAAGCAAACATACGGATTGACCGATAAAAAAACATTATGCAGCTACATGTATTAATAAGCGCTCTATTTTCTATTTTTGACCAGACATTGAAACTATTATCATAAATATGACTAAACTGAACTCTTGCTCAAGGAATTTTAAGTTTGTAAGTATGTTGTATTTTGTATGTGCTTCTATATACAGTTTTGTTTGAAATATGTTTTCTCTATTGTAAATCTTTATAAAGTGATGGTTTAAACATATTTATTTAAGCTCGATTGCGAAACAAGTTCTTGCAACTTATATTAATCACTTTCGAGTCCGCTTCCTGGAACCAACCAGTACTGGTGTCATATGGAGAAACATGGTCGTGACCCGAGTACGGCTCGAACCCATGATCTCTGGGTTGAGAGGCAGACACCTTAACAACTAGGCCACCGCTCCCCTTATAAAGTGATCACGATAAATACAGATCATTTTCAACTTAAATGAACTATTTACATGTAGTTAGTTTCCGACACTGACAAGTATAAGGGGGGACAAACAAGCGCCTGCATCATCACACAACTGAAATCAAGGTTGCTTTCCTTTACTTATAATTGTAATTATTTACAGGTCTTTCCTTTACTTCCCTATTTATTGCATTTTCTTAACAAAAAAATTTCAACTTGCAATCGTTCTATTTTTGATATATCTAATTTATTTTGTAAATTAACTTTTTTCATTTAAACATCAACACACTAAATTAAATATTAGGCTGATTATTAATTTAGGGAAAACACATTAAACAACTTGTAACTTTGTATTACCTTGTAATTAAAAGTTATTGTTTTGCTTTTAGTTTTCTTGTTTTTGTTATAAATCTTATATTGCATCGTACGTGTTATGAATCTTATCTATTTGTTATGCCATAAACCCGTAATGTGAATGTACAATAATTCCTCATGCTTAAAAAGTTAAAAGTCCATTTGCTATAATTGTTATTTCTCAAGAACTAACTTTTGCATATTTAGTTCTGTTGGTAATTGGTATAACTATAGTGAATAAGTATTTTGTATGGAAGTAGAAATTTACATTTTGACCCTTTAAGACACATATTCAGCACTACTTTTTCAGTTGTAAAACATCTAACATGCACCTAATCCATTATTTAAACAGTATTAAACATATGTGACATTTTTACAAAATACAAGGCATAATGTGCCTTTAATTTCACTTTAAGACAGTTCTAATCAAAGAGTTACAATATACGGCGTTTTAATAAGCGTGCAGAAATGCAATTAACTCAGCTTATTAGCAATCGATATGGATATATAATATGGATGAAACAGTAAATCAAATGAGGAATTTAATGATAACTGTCAAACACCAATATTCCTCACAAAAGAGTTCTAATTATACCACATTAAAATAAATACCAATAATGTAATAAAAAAAGAATTAAGACTTATTCGTCAACATTAAAAAGGAATGTTCAGAAAAGTAGAAGCCGAACAAATACGTAAAGAAAATAATATCGAAAAAAAAAATAACAACTGGACAAGTAAGTAAATCAAATATTTAAAACAATGGTCTAAATAATCTTTATCCTATACACAAAATCAAACAACACAATCAACCTAAGCTCTTTTTAATATGGGGCATCAGCAATTATATTGACAAATATAATGCAGAACTTTTGAATACGTCATTTGCAAATAACACAACTTTCAACTTAAAAGAAACTCGTCTCTTTCACAGCAGATGATGATTAAGATTATCAGTCTCTTGCTATTCGATCTGGGCACATTCCATCCATCCTCGATCTTCTGTTCTGTCCAAACAATTATCTGACTTCTTTAACGAATTGCTTTCAAATTTCTTTTTTTTCCTCTAGGGCACTGTTTGCTGTGGCACTGGCAAATGTTACTGCAATATTTAAAGAATGATCAATCTTAGTCTCTGATGTACCGACAAATTTCCCTGTTAAGCTGTATAGGTAAACAAATAAAGAACTGCCTGTGTTAATTGTACATTTTTCTTATTAACAACAACCTTACACCTAACCAATTCAGTTTAATCTGTGGCATCATCATGAATTAAAATTGCATACACAAACAATGATATATGCAATACTGTTACCTGAAGGTCCAAAATGTCTGTAATGGCTTCTATAAAGCGTTCAACCATATATGGTACATAAGCTTTCCTCTATCACTTCATCTTCTAAATTTGTTCACCTCTTATCTCTCTCACTACAAACAATATGTTGTATTTACATATTGGTCCTCAAAATGACTATTAGATGAATAAAGTCTTTAACATTTCCCTTAGTCGATTTTATATAATATAGATAATAAGCCATTTATTATTTATAATCAAATCAGGTATTGCTTGGCAGTGTTTTGAGTTATCTATCCTTGAACATAAACTTAAAGAGCAAATATACAATTTGTCAGGGGTAGATTGCTCAAACAAAACAAAACAAAAACAGAAAAAAAGACATCAAAATTACTTTCACCAATTTGTTTCAATCATGATTCCTATTTAATCAGGCGAAGTTAATAAATTATCTGCACTAGTTTAAATGTTCCTTAATGGCATACGTCAAAACATACACACACAAAATCCATAATAAACCTAATACATAAATTTTTTAAAAGTCTGGTCTTAGAGAAAAACATGACAAGTTAAAGTATGGACTTTTTTGTGAAACATGAATGAAAACCTTATCTACATTGTCATACATGATGAACTATTTAACTGGATGTCTCAAGTGTGTAAAGAACCTAATACATGTACCTTTTGTGAAATATGAAACGTTGTTATACATGATGAACTGTTTAAACGGATGTTTCGAATGTATAAATTCGTGTCTTCTTTCAACCGAAACTTTTAATTGATGATATCACTTTAATTTAAAACGTATTTCTTACAAAGACCAACCGGGGCATTTAAACAAAAATATAAGCAAAATAAATATTAATAGACTCAGTAATAAATTGAAAATCGTATTTTCATGCCATTCTCATCCTGATTTGATTTGGGTTGCACTGCTTGTCATTTTTCACAATTATAATTATTATTCTGGAAAAATGGAGTGAGCAATTATTCTGAAATTTTGAAAACACCAAATAAAACACTAATTTTGTGAAAATATTTCCAGCCTGTTATGTCAAAACACTAAGTGGGATAGTTCTTTCTGTGTTACTCATTTGTGATTGAATCAATTTTAACAAAAGGGTGTTTATGTTATTGTTTTCTTTTTTTCTTTTTAAACGTTACTGAATCAGGGAATATACCTAAATACTTAAAAAATCAAAGGTTCCACATCAAAAATTCACTGCAGGTGTTCAATTCGTAAGGGGTTAAATTCGAACCACTATTAGCAATAAATTGTGATATGAGTTGGATTTCTACTCAACATAGACGTTGGGTTAACATTTTACGATTTTGGAATCGACTTGTAAATAAGTTAGTATAATTATGCTTTCAATTTTCATTATGTCTATTGTGCTAAATTTTTAGTTGAAGCTATGAATAGAATAAGGATGTCTCTGCATAGATTTTTTTAAATGTTGTAAATGTATTTGCCCTAAAGCTATGTTACATGAATGGTAACTGTATAATGTACCATATATGTGATTTGATACGTCAAGTGATAATAAGATAGAAAAAATGATAATATTTAAGCTTGTATACTTCCTATTTCACTTCTGCAGATGTTGTTATTATGTACTAGAGCATTTTAATCTGTATCACTTCATGAATGTATATAATTAGTTCATATCTAAATGATGCTACAAATTGTTGTTGTTTTTTTGTTGTTGTTTTTTTTTAAAGATTAAACTCATTGAGTGACTTGTAGGCCCAACGTGACCGGGTGTTGTAGAAATAAATATATATCCTCATTATATATGTACATTACACAATGTCACTATTATAAAATTTACTTCATAATGTCTTTACTTATCATATATTTTCATTATTTACGTTTTAAGAAGAAAATACTAACGACATTATAGTGTATATTATTAGATTAAGTTTACAATTTTTAAGTTATATACACGCTTAGTTTGCTTGATCTACCCTATAGATTTACCTGATATCTGTAATAAGCATAAAGTATATTGTTCTTTAATGTATGATTTATGCTAACATCAAAAAACAATAATATGTCCCAAAAATGATAGAAATGTTGATTTATTTCATCACGCCACGGTTTAAACTAGCTTAATATTTGTTACGCAAGGAGTGTTTTCAAACAAAATAATAACGCGTGATATTTTTTGCCGCAGTAATGTATATATTTAATGTTATTTAACTGTAAAAAAGTAATTAACTTCAAATTTTAACGAGCGTGAAACGTTTAAAAACCAAACAAGTTTGATCACACATGTAATTATTTTTTTGGTATATCTAATTGTGCTTTTTGGACAATATTGATATTGTTAACATTGAATATGAAGATTACGAGCAAATGCACTGCGGGTTTGTAAAGGTCGCGATGTAAAAAAAAAGTAAATAGTTGTGATTAATGCAGGAAAAACAATTACGCTGCCCCTAAAAACCGCATTGTTAAAGCTGCATGCCTCCAGATGAGCCATAATTGTTCATGAAAATCAATATTGCGAAAAATGTAATAAAATTTAAAGAAAGGTAAATTATTCGAGATCCAAGTTATACTTTTCATGTTATGTGCGTTAAAGACTGATTTGCAGTATTTTATTACCATATTTCTACTGCGTTACTAACGCAGTAAGGGCTATTTTTGCATATATTGACAACTTTTAGGTGATTTCTTGAATTGTTAGTGCCGATTACATAACATTAAAAAACAATGCCATTACGAAAATTAAATAACTGCAAGCCAAGGTTAGAAAACCAAGATATTTATTATTGGGTTTTAACATAGCGTTTGTTTATTTATGATAAGATATTACATTTCGTTTATATCTAAGTTTTCGATTGCACGCTATCTTGTCATGCACATGATATTTCTATCGGACAAGGCTACTCCATAATCTGATATGTTGTCAAGTATAACAAAATACGCGCAAAAACGTGCTATCTTATCATAAGTATAAGGTCGTTTAAACGACCGTCATTAAGACGCAGTTAAAACGGTTCGCATTTTTGCTACCGCGACACCCCTAATCGTTATCATGTAGTATTATTCAATTGTGCTGAGAATTTTAAGAAAGTGTGTTTGTTTTCATTTATTATAATACATACATACATTTCTAATCTTGATCAAATACATATTTAATCATTTACAAACCACACATTTACGAATCAGACAATTATCATGTTAACGCTTTATAATTATAAGGTACATATTGAAATTTTAAAAGTAGTTGCAATTAAACAAATTTATAAACTCTAGGTATAGAATAATCAAAATATTATCAAGTATTGTTCACTTATACTATTATAATAATTACAAACTCGTGCAAAATAGAACTCATCCTCTATATCAGGTAAATTACAAATAAAACAAATGTAAAATGTGCAATGTATCTGGCAACGTTTAATTCTAGAATTAAATACCGTCTATTTTTTTTCTATGTTGATAGCAAAAACAATTCTAGAGGTTCCTTGAAATTTGACCAAGAAACAGTGAGTAATCAAGTGACATTTCGGGTTAGTGGAGACATTATGCATTGCCGACGTGCTTAGCATTTTGGAATGTGCTTCGCCTTGTCGCAATATCACTTCGCAATGTTATGTGACGACCACCCATAATATAAACGGCATAGTAAAGGTGTGTTTATACCTGCCCCATTTAAATGATATTTTATCGAAATAAAACGGAAACCCGATGTAGCATTTCAGCTGTCCGGCAATGAATTTTGAATAATAACGTCATTCAATACACTACAAGGTATTCAGTTATCTAGTTATAATAGCAGTCACTATTATTTAACGTCCTTGTCAATTTGTGCGTTTACCTTTCATTTTATAAAGTTGTATATTCAATACTTTACTTTGCTACCCAGGTAGTTTTGAATAGACTGTGATCGTTGAATGAATATGTTAGCGTTTGGGATACTGTGGGATTAATTAGCAAATATGTATGTAGAATAACTTACAAATATGTCTTTAAAATCAAAACGTCATGTTATTGTGATTTTAATTTTCGTTACCATTGTGACATGTTTTATAAGTATGTCAAAGCTTCGAATAATGGAGTATCGTACGCAAAAATGTGTTAATATATTTAGAAAAGACATTAGTTTAATTGAGTCTATATTAGGGGTACATATAAACGGAAGTGAAGACTTTGGGAAAGCATTACAACAACTCATCAGAAACTACACCATGGGAGTGAATGGGACGGTATGGCATAAAAATCTAAACAATACGACACAAGAACAAAGCACGAAAAAGCCGGATGAAATAAGAGAAACAGTATGTGATAAATGTTTTACTCATGATTTTAAATATTTGATAAATAATGAGAAAATATGTAAGATAAATAGCGACAACAACGATACAATAGATTTATTTATCATGATTTTGACAGTACATAAGAACTTTGAACAACGTGACGTCATTCGCAGAACGTGGCTGTCATACTCCAAGAATAATACTGGTAACGTACGTTATGCGTTTTTGCTCGGCAAGCTGGCAAATGATGATCTTCACGAAAAAGTTGTACAGGAAAATAACGTGCATAATGATATAATAAAAGAAGATTTTGTTGATACTTATAACAATTTAACTTATAAGACCATAATGGGATTTAAATGGGTAGTGACGTTTTGTCCTACAGCTAAATATATTCTCAAAACAGACGATGACATGTATATAAATGTACCAAATTTCGTAAATTACGTTAACACATCTGGTGTAGAGTTAG